>NW_002987790.1:145000-147500 GCF_000006295.1 Pediculus humanus corporis
AACAATAATAATAATGATAATAAATTTAAAAAATTGTTTTTTTTTTTTTTTTTTTTTGTTTCTTATCGTGGTGTGTGACGCACTCGCATGAAAACACAAACGTCAAATATTTAAAATCCGTTTAAAATATTTGTTTGATTACACCTTAGCGCCATTAAAATTGTCACACGCTTTTAAATCACAAACTGAACAATAACAACAACAACAACAACAGTAAGGCGGTGACTAAAATAATGATGATAATACGCTTAAAAAAAAAAAAATTAAGAGAATGACGTTTTTTTTTATTTAATGACCGTTAATGAGAAATCGATGATAACTTTTAATCAGAATCACGTCGAGAAAAGATTAAAAAAAGAAAAAGAAAAGGTTCGATGAAAATAATTTCGAAAACCTTTTTTGAAAACCTGAAACCTTTTCATTTTTTTGCGTAAATTTTCTTTAAAAAAATTTAGTTAGGTGAAAAAAAAAAAATTCTTCCACGGTGAGAAAACAAACGTCGTAAAAAAAAAAAAACCAGACGAAGAATTTGAAGGTCAATGCACTTTGATCTATAAATATACACTCTCGAATCGCTTGTTTTTCTCTCTCTCTCTCTTTCTTTTTTATTTATTTACTTTCTTATCTAAGAAACGTGGTGCGCTTCCGCTTCCGTTTTGTATTAACCAAAACCGATGTATCCCGTTGACAGAAATTCGAAAGAAGAGAAACGTTTTACAAAAGAAAAGGGGGGGGGGAACGTTTATTTAATGAAATCTACTATTAGAATAAACCTTTTTGCCACCTTTTTTTTTTATTATTATTAATTACCTCTCTGTCAATTTTCATTTTTAAAATTTATTTGATACCAATAATAATAATAATGATAATAAAGTCATCGAAACGTGGACCATTTTTCTTTTTCCCTTCATTTCTTTAAATCAGCTTTTTTTTGTCTCTCTCTCTCTCTCTATCTCTTTCTCACTTCTTTAAAATGTTTGTTGTTGCCTTGGAAATTTTTCTCGCCATTTGATTTCATGCGGTTGATTCACACTTGAATAATTTTAAATTCATTTTCATTCTTATATAAAATCAATAACCGAAAACTTATTGGAAGAAAAGAAAAAAAAATTCAAATTACGGTGCTTTGTGACAAAAAAATTTTTTTTTAATGTTTAAATTGGCGAACAAAACGTTTAGCATTACAAAATGTCAGACAATCAATCAATCAATCAATTTGTTCGATTTTCAATCAATTCGATAAAAAATCCCTTAAAATAAACCTCCCAAATAATAACTTATGTAAAATCCTTTGTCATTTGTTTTATCACATCTTACATCATATTACGAAATTTAGTAAGTAGAAGATTAGGTGTGTGACCAGACACCATAAAAAAAAAAAAAAAACGATTAAGTTAAACATTAAAAAAAAAATTTTTTTGATCGACGAGCGAGGGTCACAGATTATTCATTAAAGTTCCATTAATAATAATAATAATAATTATATTTCTTTATTTCCTTTTCGTTACGTAACAAAACGAAAACAAAAAGAAAATTCCAGAATCGAGAATAATAATAATAATAAAAAATTTGAAAGAAAACATGATGATGCAAAACGATGCACAAAACGAAACGTTTGGGTGAAATTTTCTTCTTCTTCTTCTTTTTATTTACGTTCGACAGACAAACAAACAAACAAACAAAAAAAAAAAAAAAAAAAAAAAAGCACGATTCCATCCGACCTTCGCAAAGAGTTTTAAATTTCGTAAATAAAATAAAATGAAATACATCCAACGGTTGTCTCAAGGTTGGAACCCATAGAGAAAGAAAAATAAAATAAAATAAATATAAACACAGAAAAAAAAAAAAAAAATAGTAGAACGTGTGTATTATTATTTCAAGGTCTGCGTAATCAATTAAACCGAATCGAAAAAGAGGGGGAGCAAAGGCCGTCTGGAACGTCGAATCGAAGGGAGAAAGAGAGAGAGAGAGAGAGAGAGAGAAAAGACGGGACGTTCAATCAACTCAAAACTGGAATATTATCCGAATTTAAACCTTATACCCTCTCCGTTCCGTCGTGAACGTTTCGCAAACAAACGAAGGGGGAAAGAAAAAAAACTAGTTTTCGAAATAGGGGAGAAGGACGTTGAACTTGAAAATTCGTCTGGAAAGAAGTGGTAGAAAGCAATGTCAAGCACACAACGTTCCCTATATTCTGTCCAGCCACTCCCATTGTGTTCCTACACACATGGAACGTCTGAACCCGGTTTAAACGCTTTCCTTTCCTTTCAGGGTCGGATTGACACGATATTATATTAATAACATGTATACATATATTTTTTTTTTAATAAAAAAAAAAAAAGGAAACTCTCTCTCTCTCTCTCTCTCTCTCTCGTTCACACTGCACTGATTATTTTAATTATAACGTTTGCCACGACAAAAAAAAAAAAAATTACAGACGAAAGGATCTTATAAAAGAAAGTTTATAATTACGACCGTTTCCCACCCGCCCCCTCCCTTC
>NW_002987790.1:152500-258259 GCF_000006295.1 Pediculus humanus corporis
CCTTGCGAAAAATTACAAAAAAACGGCCTACATACGCACCGTGAATTTTTTTTTTTTTTTTAAATATTTATTTAAAGTGTACCTGGCGGCCATTTTTATTTTTATTTTTTTTTTACGTGCCTACAACTTTAATAAAAAAAAAACTTTCTTAAAATTTTACTTGAAGGAAAGGACGTTCACATCAACACACACGTTCTTCGTTTTATTATTATAATTTTTTTCTTAATGAAATCGCGATTTTAGTTTTTTTTTTTAGTTTTTTTTTTAGTTAGCAGAAGACAAAATGTAACCGTTACGTAATAATACGTCGATGGAAAGAAATTAAAAAAAAAAAAAAAAAACTAGCCAATAATAATCGTGAACGGCTTTTCATTATTCTTTCCCATAATCGACTCAAAATTTTTTTTTTCCATTTAATCTTCAATACGAAATTGCCCACCCTTTGATTATTATTATTATTATTTTTTTTTCTATTCGTACGTTGAAAAATTTACCGTAGGATGAGGGGGCAGGGTAGGGGAAGGTAAAGTAAGAGAGGTGGTTGAAATAGAAAAAAAAAAAAAAAAAATGAGCGAAAAAACCCACACGTTTGTAATGTGTTGCAATCGTTTTAAATATATAAAAATTAAAAGAAAAAAAAAAAAAAAAAGAGTGATTTATGTATTGACTTTCGAAAGGGAAAAAATAATAATGATAATAATAATAATAATAATAATAATAATAATAATAATAATAATAATAATAATAATGATAATAATAATAATAATAATAATAATAATAATAATAATAATAATAATAATGATAATAATAATAATATTAAAAATCCTATAATTTATTTTAGAACCGCCGAATAAAAAAAAACGTTTTCGTACGCGAACCGCGTTTTATTTTCCCTCCCTCTCCTTTTCTTTCTGTCTCTCTCTCTCTCTCTCTTTTCATTTTTCGTATCGAATAATAAAAAAAATCGTAATCGTGTGCCCATAATGATTTTCACAAAACGAAAAGAAATAATAATAATAATAAAAAGAAAAATCCGGCTCATCCATTGACCAGATAAAAAGTATTGAGGCAGTTCACGTACGTAAACAACACACACACCGAACGGCCTTGATACCAGCTTTGGGGTCAACACTCGCATAAAATTTTTGCAAAAAAAATAAAAACTCATAATAATAATAATAATAATAATAATAATAATAATAATAATAATAATAATAATAATAATAATAACGATAATGATAATTCAACCGTCAACTCCTTAGCAACAAGTTTTGTATACGTAAAAAAAAAAAAAAAAAAAAAAATTTTAATAATAATAATAAATAATATTAAAGATAATGATAACGTTTCTGTCAATTTTTTTTTTTTTTTTTTTTTTAAATAAATGAATTTATTTATCGAACGCAAGAAAAAAAAAAAAGTAATTAATTAATATACAATTTGAAAATTTATATATATTTATATACGACGACGACGACCACGACAACAACAACAACAACAACAACAACATTTTCACCTGCCACAAATTTCAATAGTTAAAATAACCGGAAAGCGTGAGTGCGTGAGTGCGTGCGTGCCTGTTTGTATATGTTTATGTTTATGTGTGTGTGTGACGTCAATGAAAGTATCAATTTTCGTTGTTTTGATAGTTTTTAAAAAATTTCCTAAATTTATATTTATTTTTACAACATTTTTATTAGCCGATTAAATTAAATTAACTTGTTGTCATTTCGTTATCCGTAAAAAAAAATATGACGTCACGAAAAAAATTAAGTGGTCGACGATGGCAAAAAATACTTGTTATGAATCGTGACGTTTTTGCTGTCGTGGCCCCCTCCCTTGGTACGCATTGCGAGGTTTTTATCAAAACTACTCCCCAATTTTCTTCTTTCAAAACGAATGAACGCATGACAATCGTAAAGGTAAAAGGCAACAACGCAATTAATAATAATAATAATAAAGTCCTCCTCCGCGTTGTCTTCTTGTCAAAACACAACCATAAACGCAACCGTTTTAAATTTCCCTAAATTTAATCCTTCCCCGGGTTCGGTCGTTCGTTCGTTCGTTTGTTTGTTTGTTTGTTTTCTCAACCGAATAATTAATCATAAAAATTTTTTAAATAAGACCGACAAAGACATTTAAAAAAGCGCCGCATTTTTGCGACCTTATTACGAATAAGGTAATTTTATTATTATTATTTTATTAAAACCATAAAGAGTTATTACGTATACGCACGCACGCACGCACGCACAAACACTCACAAATAAGCCAAATAAACCACATCGTTAAAAGTTGAACGACACAATTAACACACACACACACGGTGGCCATGCTTCGTACCATGTTTATCTTTATTGTACCACCATTCGAAAAAAAAAACAAACAAACAAACGAACAAAAAAATAATAATAATGATGATGATGATAATTTTTCAAGGAAAATGGGGACTACATGCGGACTTTTTAAAAAAAAAATAAAATAAAATAAAACAAGCCTTCTTGAAATTTTAAACAAAGACCAAAAAAAAAAAAAAATTAATATTATTATCATACAATAATACACAAACGGTCCTCTTGTTCGCGCGCGACTTTGGCATTGGAAAACTCTGGTAAATTTTTTTTTTGTTACGCCGAAGGACGTCTGGTCCTGAGGTCACTGTCGCGTGTATTTTCCAACCATTTAAACCCATACGCGTATCAAAATCATCGAAACTTTTCCGCTTAATCATCCGCTTTTTTTAATTTTTTATGAATTAATAATAATAATAATAATGATCGTCGTAAAACGGCATTTACATTAATGTTAATATCATTAAATGGCACGCATTCCATCGTTCTTAACAATTATTATTATTATTTCCATTAAAATTCTTTCGAAAGGACAAGAAAAACAAGCTTTCACGTTTTTACCAACAACAACAACGATGAAAATTTATTTCTTTTATAATCTTTTTTTTTTTTTGTTCGACTTTGGAAAATTTTTCTGCGTGACGCAAATGAAAAACTCCGCGAATTTTCATCAGCACAAAAAAAAAAGGAAAATTTCCAGAAAAGTACGTGGAACGTAAAAACGACGAGAATCGTACGTTGATCGGGGTCACCAACCGAATTTATTACGTCACGAATTTTCTTTCCAATCTCCAACAACATTAGAAGAACAACAATAAGAACATTTTCTCATCCTATTTTTTTTTTTTTTTGTTTCGTTTTCCCGAAGCTTTTTGACGCAACTCATCGGTTGTTCGTAGCACACAACATTAAAATCGAACAACCGTTCAAGAACCAGGATTTAAAATAATGACATTAGGTGTAAAAGGACAAGGTCATCATTATGCCTTCAACCGACAATCACTACTAACTAATTCACCTTGCTATTTTAAATTATTCCTAATGTTTTTTTTTTTTTCTTTTTCAACCGCGAATGGCGACGAATCCACGCTCACATATTATTTTCACGTGAAAGAAATAAAAATGCGAAGTGAGAGAGAGAGAGAGAGAGAGAGAGAGAGAGAGAGAGAGAGAAAACAAAAGCACAAAAAAAACCGCGAAAAATTGAAATCGTCACGTTGCCGACAACAAAAAAAAAAACACTTTCCGGATATCTTTCGTGAATAAAAACAATCAACAAGGCATAAACAAACAAACAACAAAATAACCGTTATCCAGTGTGTGTGTGTGTGTGTGTGTGTGTGTGCGTGTGCAGGAGGACGTCCCAAATTTTAAATTAGATAAATTCCATGACCGTCATCATTTTTCGTTAAGTGGGAGACCGCGTAAATCTGGAATGAATTTTTTTTCTTTCTCTTTTTTTTTTTTTCGTTTACGACCGATTTCAGAATTGGTCGTGTGTAAAAAAACAATAATAATAATAATAATAATAATAATAATAATAATAATAATAATAATAATAATAATAACAACAACAAAAATCAAAAACCCGTGACAAATTTTATGTGTGTGTGTGTGCTTGCTTTTTGAAAATAAATAAATAAATAATACGCAGCGGTTGGGGGAAAAAAATAATAATAATAATAATTTTCTTAAATAAAATAATAATAATAATAATAATAATAATAATAATAATAATAATAATAATAATAATAATAATAATAATAATAATAATAATAACGATCGCGAATAAAAAAAAAAAAAATGGAAAAATTGTTTAGTTACGTTTTTTACTGAAAACAAAAAATATTTTTCTCCAAAAAATTACAAAAAAAAAAAAAAAATTATGGATAATTTTTCCAGTTTTTCCCTTTACAACCTTAAAAAAAACCTTTCTAATAATAATAATAATGATAATTTTTAACGGAGTGTTTATTTATTATTAGTTTTTCCGTGCGTGACATTTACTTCGTTCATTTTTTTTTTGCCGCTGGAAAATTTTTTGTGAAAAGAAACGACCGTTCAGCAACTAACCTTTCTTTCCTTCTTTCATTCTTTTATTTTCTGAAAAACCAGGAAGCTAAGAACGCAAGTAGATAGAGTGGTAGTAGTGAAAACCAATTCATTAAACGAAATCATCATCATCATCATCATCATTATTATTATTATTATTAATTTGTTTCCCGTTCGACGTTTCACAATTAAATTTGACGTTTCTTTCTTTTTTATATATACGAATATCGAAAAAAAAAAACGTTACTGTCACATGCCACACAAATTTCTTTTTTTGCTTTTCCTCCCCCCATCCCCCTTTTGACATTTTTTTTTTTTTTCATTTACGTTAACGCGTTTGTCGTCATCATCATCATCCCCCCCCCCGGGAACCGGGCATTTAAACTTTCTCAACGTCCACAAACCATCCCCTACTACTACTTAACCCATCGTTCGAAACATCATCATTATCGTTTTTATTGCTAAAGTTATATTAGATTTCGTTTAAATCAACGAGTTGAAGAGAGACAGAGTGAGAGAGAGTGCGAGAGAGAGAGAGAGAGAGAGAGAGAGAAAGAGAGAGAAAGAGAGAGAAAATTAACTCATTTTAATAATTACAACAACTTGAGCGAATTAACAACTTTTTTTTCTTTTTTAATTTGTTCCTTATTAATAAAAAAATTTTTTTTTTTTTTTTTCACGCGCGTTTCCTATTTGTTTTTTTGTTTTTGCCGACCGAAAAATTATTTCATAATTTCCCCCCCCTCCCCCAATTTTTTTTTTTTTCGGTTCGTAATTTGTTTAATCGTCTCGAATTTAAAACAAAACCTGATAGTTTTTTTTTTTTTTTTAAGGGTGTAAAAACACGATTTTCAACTCATTTAAAAAAAAAAAAAAAAATTATCGGATTCGATTGAAAATTAAATATTTATTTATATATAATCGTTTTACCCTCGAGCCATTTTTTTTTTTTTTTTTTTACGCAATCGAATGTTTATTTATATATGCATTTGGCGGATTTAAACAAATCGAAAAATAAATAAAAATGATTATTTAATTACCGTTTAAATGACAACGACAACAACAATTATTATTATTATTATTACTACATAAATTTATTATTGTGTCATTGAAATATCGACCAGAGCAAATTTTTCTACAATAAAAAAAAAAAAATGAAAAAAATAACGGTTTTTTTAAGGCCATATGTGCCAGATTTCGACCTTCGCAAGGCTTTTGAAAAGAAAAGCCTAAAAACATGGAATCCGGTTTGGAGGCCGTTTTATTATTATTATTATTATTATTATCATCATCATTACTACTAATATTATTATTTATTTTTATATATACGAATTCACTTTTTCTTTTTGTACACGAAACATTCGCGGGCGTGATAATAATATAAAGTTACGTTGGGTATAAAAAAAATTAAATTCCATTATCATTATCATTATTATTATTATTATTATGTAAAAGTATTTGCGAAGGCGATCGCAAACGACATTAAAAAAAAAAAATTCTCACTGTTAACGAAAACAAAAACAAATAATATTAATAATGATTTACAAAAAAAAAAAAAAAAGGAAAAGTTTGTTTGTCGATGGAAAAATTCAAATAAGTAAAAGAAAACGAAAAAATCGCAAAGGAAAAGTTTTCCCAACTCTATTTTCATAAAAAAATAAAGCAACGACAACTTTCTAGCAGAAGACTATTCTAAACCGCAAAATTTATTTATAACCATTAAAAAAAAAAAAGTAGCAAAACTTAAACTTATTTTGTCGTCGCGTTTTGTCGGTTACGAATAATAACAATAATAATAATAATTATTATTATTATTATTATTACTAGTCGAAATAAGCGAGTGTATTACGTCAATGAAAAAAACATTTACATATTAAAAGAAAAAAAAAATGGCGGTTATAAATTTCGGTATAACATCGGGAATAAAAAAACACGCACAAACAATGTTAATAAAATTTAAAAAAATACGACAATCGTTAAAATAATAATAATAATAATAATGATGATGATGATAAAACAACCGAACACACGCAAACAGGATCCCCCATTCTCGCTCTTTCCCACCACCTCTCCCCTACCCCCACCTCGAACCGGTTAAAACAATCAAAATTTATTACTTTAAAATTTTTTTTTTTTTTAAATTAAAAATCCATCTTTTTTTATTAACCCGACAAGAAAGAACACGCGTTAAAAAAAAAAAAACCTATTAAAGATAATCCCACCTGACACCGAGAGGTTAATTAGATGAAAAAAAAATAATAAAGATAACCTTTTGGTCGTTTTGCAAATTTTTTTTTTTTTAAAAACAAAATTTTATGTGAGCTACCACTTTATTTAATTGAACAAGTTAAACGGGTATGAGGTATGCTTACTGCCACCCCCACCACCACCACCACCACCATCGCGGATTAAATGTTTGTATTTTCGCTCAAATAAAGCCACACCCCCCCTCGCCTAATAATTTTTTTCGAATTAAAGGTTCATTGCGTCAACTCCAGACGAAACCGTAACAAAACAGCAGCAACAACAACAACAACGACCATAACAACAACAACAGCAACAACAATAACAACAAAAACAGAAACAACAACAACTACAACAAAAACAACAACAACGACAATAACAACAACAACAACAACAACAATAACAACAACAACAACAACGACAAACATTTAACGTTTAATTTCCATTGAAAAATCAATATAAACAAAAATGATCGTTATAGGTTGAGATATTGATGAAAATCAATGGCGGCGCCTGACTTTTTTTTCTTTTTTCTTTTTTCATTATGCAACAATTAGTCCAATGCACACAGTAGTCATTATTATTATTTTCGAAACTTATCACACACTAACCTTGATAGTGATTAAATAAAGGTCACGTTTAAATGGCAACAAACAAAAAAACAAAAAAAAAAAAATCCTGAAAAATCGTAAATCGTGCACACCGGGCTATTATACTGATGGTAATTGCAGGTTGTAATTTTGGTGCCATTGAATTAATAAACGTTCTTAATCAAGTTTAACCCCAACATACATATACCTATAAAACCCCAATTTCCCCTTTTTTTTTTGTGTGTGTTGATTCAAGGGAAACGCCCGCGATAAGTTGCCGTATCAGGTAGTACTAAAACCCAATAATAATAATAATAATAATAATAATTCACCTTTGTTAATATAGCTATCAGTTCAGTTTCACGCATTCGTAATAACGCGAGTAAGAGAGACAGACAGGGACAGGGGAAGGGGTAGACAGAAAAAGAAAGAGAGAGAGAAAAAAAGGAAGTTTTTTTTTTTTGGTATTTCAACAACAATAATAATAATAATAATGTCGTGTGTGTGTGTGTGTGTGTGTGTGTTCCGCACTGGTAATGAAATGAAATGAAATGAATTGGGGGATTCGACAAGCGAAAATGTAAAATGAAATATTACGCCGTAAATTATGTCACTTTAAAAATTATATAATTATTATTATTATTAATCATAAAAGAAACATAAACAAATCATTATCACGTTCGAGTTAAAAGAATAACAGATTTATTGTTAATCGATTGACCTTTCGACATTTGTAGATCAATGAATTTTGTAGTGTACCTTTGGAATGGTGAGAGAGAGAGAGAGAGAAAAAAAAAAGTATTAATGCAACGATTGCAATGCGGTAAAAATAATAATAATAATAACATTTTGCGGGGTTTTTTTATGCATCGGATCGTAAGAGCAATAAATAACAATAATAATAATAATGTTTTCGAATAAATTTATCTGTTTCGTGCCAAAATTAACGCGGTCACAGCGATTTAGAGAGAGAGAGAGAGAGAGAGAGAGAGAGAGAGAGAGAGAGAGAGAGAGAAAGGAACGAAAATGAAACGTTCCATCTGCATGAAATTCCATGCTCGAATTATAATTATTTCAAATCAAGTAGGACATGAAAAACAACAACAACAACAACAACAACTCGATGTGTATGTGAGCGAATGTACGCGCGCGCGTATTCGTGTGCGTGCGTGTGTGTGTGTGCGTTTACG
Organism: Pediculus humanus corporis; assembly: GCF_000006295.1. Classification (NCBI taxonomy): domain Eukaryota; kingdom Metazoa; phylum Arthropoda; class Insecta; order Psocodea; family Pediculidae; genus Pediculus; species Pediculus humanus. The sequence goes on from NW_002987790.1 coordinate 160,925, forward strand.
AGAGAGAAAGAAAGAAACAGATAGAAAGAGAAGGGAAAAGTTATAGTTGTACGAATCATCGACCCTAATGGTGGAAAATCAAAAGAGTCCGAGCCGAGTTCATGGCCGAGTCCCGAATGAGCCTCCTTCGGCGAAAAAAAAAAAAAAAAAAACTTCTTCTTCGACAAGCCAAATGATATTTTTTTTTCCCCCTTCTCTCCATTTTGTTTTTTTTTTTTTTTTTTTACCGCCATCGAAGCTGGATATGTTTTTTCTTTTTCTTTTTATTTTCCCGTTTAAATTTTCTCTTACTCGACGCTCCAGTATTCTCCTCATGTGTGTGTGTGTGTATTTTCACGGAGCCGAGTGTGCTCGGTTATCGAGTTTGACCGTGGTAATTCGACAACCGGTTCTTCTACCACGATAAACATAAGCGGCGTATCCCTCTGTGTGTAAAAAGACTTCGCGACGATGTGTCTGGCCTCTAAAAAGTCCAAAGACTTTGATTTCTCCCCACCACATTACCGCTTTTATTTTTATTTTTAGTATTTGCAACTTCTTTGTTGTTGTTATGTTGTTGTTGTTGTTTTTGTTTTGTTTTTGTTCTATTCCCACTCAACTCCGTAAGTAAACTTCTGGCAATGCCGCGTCAATTGTCTCTTCATCTCGTTTCCGCACGTCTCCCTTTACCCCCGAATGATTAATAACATTCAAAACATAACGTAAACAAAACAACAACAACCCAATAAAGTAAACAAACAAACAAACAAACAAACTTATTTTTTTTCTTGTTCGATTTATCCGAGAGCAAGTAATCGCATCACACAAAAACTTATTTTTAAATTCCAAAAAAAAAATAGAAAAAATGGAAAACGAAATTGTGCAAAAAAAAAAAATTAAATTATCATTTACCTGTAAAGTATAATTTAAAATGAAGCGAAAGCACATGGCGACCATGTTTCAATTTAACAAACTACGCAGTAAGTGTTTAAATGCAAATAATAATAAAGATAAATAATAATAATAATAATAACATTAGGCCAAAAACGAAAGTAAAACAATGTTTGTTCACACGGACGAAGGAAACACATTACGGGAGCATCATGGCGTTCAACACACGCACACGCACACACACACACACACCAAATTAAATCCGATTGTTATTATTATTATTATTATTATTATTATTGCTTTTTACTACTGATCAAGTGGTTTGTGTTTTATTTAATAAACGACCGTTTATTTTGACCGTATCGTACAAATTCCATATGCACGGCATTAGGCCACGAATGGATCAAGTTACAAAATGTTGGATTTAACCAAAAAAAAAAAAAACAAACGACCGGTCAATAATTCAAATTAAAACCTAACCTGAACCTGCCCGAAAACAAAAAAAAAAAAAAAAAAAAAAAAGAAACGAAAATTTTATTTCTAAAAAAAAACAGCAACGAACATCGATCGTCGACCTGAAACTCTCGGGCATCTTTGATCTTCGAGGAAGGGAAACCCCCGCCCCCGCCCCCCCAATCGAAAGTGAAATTTATAAACCTTATATAGGGGGCATCATCGTTTTGTGATTATTAAAAAAAAAATCCCAAGAAGGCAAACAATCGGCAACGCGGATCGTAGTCGTTCGGTCCGTCGGTCGTTCGTTCGTCGTAAGAAGTTATATACACATCGTACCGCCGGAAATGGATGACATTAGTAATGGATGAATTGGAGGAGGCAACCGGCCTTGAACTGATCACGATACCTACTCGTAAACCTGACTCATCGAACCGTGAGAATTTATCTTTTTCTCTCTCTCTCTCTCTCCCTCTTTTTATTTTATTTTAGTTTTATTTTATATTCGTCTTTCTTTATTATTCCTTCCGCTCTTATTCCTTTTTTTTTTTTTTTTTGTTTTCTTGCGGTTGTTACACCGACAAGAAATCTTTTTTTTTTTTTTTTCTTTTCTTTTCTTCACGGTAACAAAAAGCATAATGGCCTTGCAAAAAATAAAAAAGAACGAACAAAGTTTACAACGTTGAAAAAAAAAAAATAATAATTTTTTTGTTATACGTAATGGTACCTGAAATTTAAAAAATGAAAGTGCACTAATATTGCACTCGAATCGTACTTAATGATTTCAAAACCGCCTAATGTGTAAATATATATATATATGTAACAGCAAGTGTGTACGTCAACAACTTGAAATAAAATTTCAAATTGATTTATTCTTCTAATGAATCCCGCCTTTTTTTCTCTCTCTCTTTCTCTCTCTCTTTTCTTCTTCCACGTACTTTTTCAACGTATCACGTTTTTACTTTTTTAATTTTTTTTTTTTTTTTCACCAAAATCTTAACCTTAAGAAAAAACGGAAAATTCTTCTAAAATGCGATCGTGATTTAATCAATTACATAAAACCTTTCCCGCCAAAAAAATTATTATTATTATTATTGTTTTTTTTTCATGAATGAATAGAAGACGAAAAACTACGAGAAAAAGTTTTTTTTTTTTTTCCCTACAAGCCTTTTTCCTTGTCAAACAACAATTTTATACCTGATCATTTCACGGCTTGAAATAAAATTCGAACCTTTGTTTTCCCCCCCTCTCTCTCTCCCCCCTTTTTTTTATGTCTTAATTCGGTTACGACCGTGTTTTTTTTTTTTTTTTTTAGAACTACACATACGCACCCCACGACACGTCTTTTTTCCCTCCTTTTTTTTTTTTTCTTGAAATTCTTGAACGGTAAATTTGGTAAAAAAGGAAAGAACCCCCCCCCCTTTTAAAGGTTAAAACGACGTTCCACAAAAGTATTTAAATTAAAAAGAGAGAGAGAGAGAGAGAGAGAGAGAGAGAGAGGAAAAAAAATATTTTTTAAAAGTCGATGAAATTTTTATGATTCGACCTCAACAACATATTGTTAGGTATAATATTTACGGTTTTTGTTTCGTTTCTATCCTCTTTCTTTCTTTCTTTCTTTTTACCTTATTTCCCCCTCTCTCTCTCTCTCTCTGTTTATGCGCGTCTTCCTCATTCTCTTTTCTATTTCCTTTAAAATTATTTTTTTTTAAAAATAAGCAACTTCTCGAGTGACTTTTTTCTTTTTGTTAATTTCATTATTTCTCTCTCTCTCTCTCTCTTTTGGGGTGGGGGAGGAGGAAGTGTTTTTTCATTCCAAAACAACATCAAACATTTATAAATACATACATGTACTCGACATTCGAAAAAAAAAAAAAAAAAAACAAACAAACAAAAAGCAAAATTATCATTATTATTATTATTATTATTATTAACTAGTAAAAATTGCTGAAGAATTCAGTACAGTAGTAGTAACAGTAACAATAACAATAACAATAACAATAAAAATAATAATAATAATAATAAAAATAATAATAATAAACTTTTACGTCAAACATTTAAAAAAAAAAAAAAAAAAAAACTATTCATTTACTCTTATTATTATTATTATTATTATTAATATTTTTCGCATTTATACGCACGTACGTAAGTACGCACACGGGTCATAATGCTAATTCCGATTTTCACATATAACTTACATAACTATTTATTAAATCAGCAATTTTAATAATTGCGTCTTACAATTTACATATATATATATAAATATTACATGCAAATGAATTTCATTTTTAAAGAAAAAAAAAAAAGAAAAATTGTTTGTTCACCGAAATTCACATATAATTTCGCTTTTTTTTAAAAAATAAGAATCATGCAAGTCGACAAAATCATAGAGAGAAAGAGAGAGAGAGAGAGAGGGAGAGAGAGAGGAAGAGAGAGAAATTTAAATACGACTATTGAATGCTTTTCAAACAACAAACCTTGCATCGCATCAACTTATTTTCCCTAAACTTTTTTTAAGTTTCTCTGAAACTTTTCCGGAAAACCACACACACATGTTATCTTCGTCACCTACTATCTCTCTCTCTCTCTCTCTCTCTCTCTCGTCTACGATTGGTTTCCTTTAAAATTCAACTTTTCTTTTGACCGACATATATACAACTTAAACATCGTCACACCTTTCGAATGTGCTTAATTACGGATTATCCTTATCCCTAATGAGACAAAAGCCCTAAAAAGGATTAAGCTCATAAATTTCATTTAAAAAAATGCACACCGCAAACCTTTTAAACCTTTTTTTTTTGTTAAAAAAAGCCCTAACCTAATTTAAACCTTTCGAAAAGTACACAACGTAAAAAAACGGAAACGATAAAAACCACCGTGTTAATTAATTTCCAGCAGAAATTTTTTTTTTTTTTTTTTGCAATATAAAAATAATAATAATAATAATTCGATTGAAACGTCGTCATCGTTGTTGTTGTCACGTGACACGATTCACTTTTTCCTTTTTTTTAACATAATCATTTAATAAAGTTATATAAACGCAAAACCCTTCGTAAAACATTTTTTAAAAGGAAAAATGATCGATCGATCGAACTGATTGATTGATTGATTGACTGACTGCTGCAACTATGTACAATTATCACAATACGTGAAATAAAAAAAAAAAAAAAAGGAAAAGAGTCACCCTTTTTTTTTTTTTTTTATTCTTTTTACACGTTAAAAAAATTTTAATTTTCTCAACTTTCTATTCGTCTTCCTCTCTCTCACTCTCCCTCCCCCCACTTTACCCTCTCCTTACATAACCCGCCAAACAACATTAAAATCGATTTTTTAAAAAAAAACTTGTTGAAAACTATATTACGATTTGCAAAACGAGATTTTTTTTTTTTTTTTTTTTACTCATCGTCTTTCACTTTTTTACAAGAATTTACATTACGTAACGGTACTTTTTTCTTTTTTCTTTCTTTCTTTCTTTCTTTTTTCCTACACAAATTAATATTTCACCTGGCAAAGAATTTGCTATTGAACGACTGACGTGACGTTGCCCATATTTTTTTTTTTTTTTTTTTGCTAAAATTTACTTGCATTCCAAAAGAATGACGTTTCGAAAAAAAAAAAAACTTGAAATTTTTTCTCCGTGGGGGCCGAGGGGGGAGGGGGGAAATAAATATTCGAATCCATAAAATCGTTATTGCGTTTAAAAAAAAAACCGTCGTTTGTTTAAATGTACCGTGTTAATAATCTACGAAATCGTTAAATTTGACAGATGGATCAAAGAACCGGCGAAGAACTTTAGGAAAAAAAAAAAAGATTTTTATTTTGCCGCAACAAACCGCCCTTTGAAAAAAAAATCCCCTCTCCCTCCCCTCCCCGGTCCCCCTTCGACTTCCGAATCAAAGTCCGAATAATTTTTTTTTTTTACTAGTTTTAATAATGGATATTAAAATAATTGTAAATAATTTACGACGCGCATAATCGTTACGGTTGGAAAAAAATAATAATAATAAAAAAAATTAAATTATCAAAACAAATTCACGAATGCTTAAAAATTACAATAATAATAATAATAATAATAATAATAATAATAATAATAATAATAATAATAATAATAACAAGTTAAAATTTTCGAGTTAAAAACCGTGATGATAATATCAATAATAATAATAATAATAATAATAATAATAATAGTAATAATAATCAAAGCCACTTATGTGAGTGTCACGGTCAAAATCGTAATCAAATCTATATTAATAAAAGACGACGTAGGCAATAGTCAAATACGACGACGGCGACGGGGGGGGGGCAGTGGGAGGGAGAGGAAATTTTCCTTAAGGGAGGTTCAATCATAAATTGAGTTTCGTTTTGTTGTCAAATACTACTACTACTACCTTTTCCAGGAAACAAAAAAAAAAAAAAGTGAAAATATGCGCATCTATTGTTTTAATTGTAATTATAAACTTACATCAGGGATTTTTCATGTCTTATACCTCATTTCGGGTTCTTCCTAATGAATTGCATTGTTTTCTTTTCTTTTTTTTTTCCAGAACGCCAACAGGGATTTAAATTACAACATTGAATAAAAAATATTCTCTTTTTTTTTTTTTTTTTAATGTTAACATAAATCGAAGAGAGAATAAGAAATAACGACAACAACAACAACAACAACAAACTTATCAATGACATTTAATAAACGTACCATCATCATGTTTAGCCTAAATAACAAAACAACCTATAACCTGAATTAATAATTATTTGAAATGATAACAGCAATGCACAAAACAAACAAGCAAACAAACAAACAAAAAATTAAAAACTGCTTTTAACCAAATCGAAAACTGATTATTATTAATAATAATAATAATAATAACAACGTGTTATCAATGAGGGGAAATTACGATAGAGAAGTTGTCTCAGGGTCTAGCTAACTAACAAACATTTATTTCATGTTATGTCCTTATAGCCCAGTGAACATTTAAAAAACGTGTCAATTTCTCATTATCATTTTTTTTTTTTATCACCAAAAAAACTTTTTGCATTATTCTTATATAAAAAAAAAAGTCGCACGTGTTGCTTACGTCACACAGACAAATAATAATAATAATAAATCCTGAATTTTGTGATTTAGGTCTTTGACACAAGTCTCGTAATCTACTTTTCAAACTTGTATAACCAACTGTTTTTCTTTTTTTTTTTTTTTTTTTTTTTTTTTTTTGCTGACCTCAGGAAATACTTCGAGATGGAGGACACCATCGAATTTTAGGCAATTCAAACATTCAATTCAAAAAACGAGGAAGTTAAAAATGGAGATTGCTGAGTGGCGTTAACCATAACGACTTCGAATCGTATTCGGCTCAAAATTTTTCCGGGCGTGACAAGCTGGCTCATCGATTAATATTTAATAATAATAATAATATTTAACGCGAGTTTTTTTAACTAAAAATAAATTAAAAAAAAAAAAAAAAATTAAGTCAAAATAAAAAAATAAGAATAAAAAAAAAAAAATTTATTATTATTATTAAAAAAAAAAAAAAAAGCAAACTTTGCAAATTCCAAAGTCCTAAGTTATCCTGTAACCGAAGAAAACAATACCCATTTATTTATTTTCCGTCTGACACGTGTATCTCGAGTCCCAGTTATTACGTTACAAGGTATATATACGTTCAGCTTTTTTTTTTTTTTTTTGCGCGCACCTTTAATAACAACACAATGCATGCAATGGAGAGAGAGAGAGAGGAAGAAGAGAAAAAGAAGACGACGACGAAGTAGTTAACAACAATTCGGGTTTTCCTACTACTACGTTTTAATGAAAAAAAAAAAAAAAAAAAACAAAACATAATAATAGTAGTAGTAATAATAATAATAATCATAAGAAAATAAAGGAATAAAAAAAAAAAATTAAAAATTTGCGTGATGCCGAAAAGATGAGAATCATGAATAAGGAGAGAGAGAGAGATGTGGAGAGAGAGAGAGAGACTGTCGAGCAGACACAACAAACAATTCGGAGTAATGACCCGAAGGAACCGATATCTTCGTAATAATAAAAGGATGCTTTCTCGTTCGGTCGAACCATTCACTTAGGACTTTATTGTACTTGATATTAGGCAGGGCACGGACTCTCATCATGGTTGATGGAGAGTTCCACGGCCTCCCCTTCCTTGCCTAACACGATGGGGGCACATCCAAATGCTTTATAGTCCTCTGGAGAACGCGACGCCGCCGCCGTTTCCGACGTTTACCTTCCGATTCGTATTTTAAAAAGAACGTTTCCCCGCGTACGATTCATTTAATTGGCGGGAAATTTTTTTTTTTTTTTTTTTTTTCTACTTCCCAATGGTATCAATGACCCTGCCACTTTTAGTTTTTATAGTTTCTTCTTCTTCTTCTACTATTATTTAAAACGTAGTAAAAGAACGTATTTCGCAATCTTTTTAATTGAACCTTGATCATCTCTCCCGTCATTTATACTTTCGAAATTTTTTTTTTCTATTTTTTTTTATAAATAGAAATATCTTCAACCGACCGACATCGTAAATTTTGTCTCTTAATTGATCATGGTTGAGTTGTAGTTTTCAAAAAAAAAAAAAAAAACTTCTTTTGATTTATTTCAATATCGGTAAATTAAATTACAGAACAAATTATATAAAAAATTCCCCTCAGGCATTATTATTATTATTATTCTTTTATTCTGCCCCCCCTTTTCAAATTCAAATCAAAATCAGATCATGTACTTAAAAAAAAAAAAAAAGTTTGAAGAAATGTTTAATGAATCTCTTTTCCTTTTTCTTTATATTCTCATGAACCGGTTGTACGTGTTATTGTTTTACAGAGGGTTCCATTTCGCATTTGAAATCCTTCCCGTTACATTTTTCGTACACACTTTCCAATAACCCTAATTTGCAAGGAAATTATTTGAGGGGCGTCACCGGAAAATTTCGCGACTGACAAAAACAATAACAGGGTGCGCGTATATACGGTAAACCGCCTAATTGATAAAATCGCGCGCGCATATTACCGGAGACGATAAATTATCAATATAATAATGTAATTAGTGACAAAGTGTTTTGCCACACACAAAAAACAGGTGACAACAACAACAACAAAAAAAAAAAAAAAAACATAAACAAACGCGCACGCGAGGAGGTACGTCACAGACAAACAACAACATTAGGTGTGCGTCGTTGTGTTCTCTCTCTTTCTCTCTCTCTCCTTAAGGCAAAGACATTTTTTAAATGTCACGTGAAAAATAACCGGAGGACTCACGCAAATTTATATTTAAAAAATAAAAAAATAAGAAAATTTTCGGGTTTTTATAAAAAACCGTTCGTCGTCTCTTTCTCTCTCTCTCTCTCTCTCTCTCTTTGATTTATTATTAAAATTTATAATAGTATAAATAAACGCCGATAAAATATTATCGTCGTACCTAATAAATTTACCTTTAAAAAAAAAAAAAAAAAAATCTGTGAAAAATAATTCGCACGAATCTTTCAACTAGATTCCACGCACGGTGGAATGTGCGTACACGTAAAAAAAAGTAAATAAATAAATTCAACCGACAAAAAGGGAAACGAGTTTGTATATGCATGCCCAAGACAAAGAGAGTACGAAAAAATATGGAAGAAGGTTCAAGGAACTTGAGAGCGAGCAATTAAGTTTGAAAATAAAACGCAATTTTTTTTTTTAATTACGCTAAAAATAGATGGGGGGGGCAAGATTACAAAAAAAAAGTAGCAACGAAAAAAGAGAGAGAGAGAGAGAGAGAACCACATTCTTCACTAGAATTTCTGGCGGGAAAAAAAAAAAAAAAACAGGTACGTATGCATTCAAAATATTCATTCAAAATTACTTTTTTTCCCATGACTGGTCTCCATAATACATTTTCAAAAAAAAAAAAAAAAAAAAAAAACTGGTAAACGAACTCGTAACTTTTTTATTTATTTATTTATGTTAAAAACATTCTTTTCAAAAACGATAATTTAAATATTAATTATTTTTATATTATTTATAAATAATAATAATAATAATAATAGAGTTAAAACACGTGCTCACGGTTAAAAGGAAACCATGTAAACCCTTATTATTGTTTTATATGATAACAAAAAAAAAAAAAAATAGTGTGTGAAACTTCAAAAAGGAAAATACTCAAGGATATGTGATGTGAAAAGATACATATACAAGCAAACACCTTAAAAAGAAGAACTATTATCGCGTAAAATTATTATTATTATTATTATTATTGTGCGCTCACTAATGCGATAATGCAATAAAGAAAGACAAAAACAAAACAAATTTGTGGCGGGAAACAAAAGTGGGAAAAGCAAGGATAAAAGCCACGTGGTCGGACACTGAACCTGTACTGTCCTTGGAAACGACTAAGAGAGTTCAACAACTTGGAGACGATGATTGGAATGTTAAATTCATTATAAAAAAAAAAAAAAACTATTCGTTAGTTATGAAGAACCAGGTACTTGCGTGCGCGACGTACGGAAATTTTTCATCATTTATTTATTTATTTTTATTTTTCCCTCCAAAATATTTATTTACCGATAGAAAAATAATAATATTATTATTATTAAATTGAATATTTTCTCATATTGTGTAAACCCCGATCGCTTGGTTATTTTCTACATAATCATCATTATTTTTATTTCACGGATGTTACGAACCACGCACGCACGCACGCACTCACTCACACACGCACTTACGCACGCACGGTCAGATCGACCGAAAGACAGAGAGAGAAAGAGAGATCCTTCTTTACCTTGGAAACGGCAACTTATCTTAAGCTACTAAAAAAAATTATGAAAGGCAGGAGGACAAGAAAAAAAGAAATAAATAATAAATTTGTATGCGTTTAACCGAATCCAATTAGACGACGACGACGACCCGCGTGAGTTGGTCAATACAATAATTAACTATTTGAAAAAAAAAAAAAAAAAAAAAAAAAAAAAATCATTTCTGCACAAAAAAAACTAACAAGACAATAATAAATTTTAGTACTCGAACAAAACGTACGAAAAAAATTTATTTATTCATTTATTATTCGATCGATCGATCGATCCATCGAACGAGGGGAAAAAAACAAAAAAAAAAAATTTACATTCCAAACGGAAAACTGAGGTGGGAGGGAGAAAGGGAAAAGGGGTGAACTTTTTAACATGATTTTCCAATTAAAAATATTTCATCTCTCTCTCGCATTTAGAATTTACGTAATGAAAAACAAATTCCCCCCTCCCCCCTTTCCCATCAACGCATTTATATATATATAATAGAAAACCCAGTAAAAATCTCGACTGGACTAAAAATAAAAATAAAATAAACGACCATAACATTGTGAAAACTTTTTTGTTTTGTTTTGTTTTTTTTTTATTGCCAATTTTCGGCGTTGGGTTAATTCGCATCGCAATGTGCAGGTCATGATGAGAGAGAGAGAGAGAAGAGCCTAAAAATTCATAACGGTAAACTTAATTCTCCAAACGAGATGGAATAAAAAATGTTTGAAGAACTGTTTTGAAGAAATTCGTACCTTCCAGTTATGTCTCATCATCAATGACAAAGCACACGCCTGACATACACACACAATACACTCATCGACTCTTACATAAAATTAAATTATATCCAGCTAGTACATTTTTTTTTTAAACATGGCCAAAAATAAAAAAATGTCAAAACTTATCAAAACAGATTCTGTTTCAATAAATTTTTATCCTCCCTTTTCGTCAGAAACAATCATCAATTCTATTAGACTGACACTATCTAATCTTCCAAAAGAGTAAAAAAAAAAAAAAAAATATGTATGGAAATGTTATTTTAAACCGTTTGTCAGACTTTTGACGAAAACAATATAAATTTTTCGAGAAAAAAAAAATTGAACATCCGGCTAGAAAGGCTTAAACCGGAAATATAAAACCCCCTCCTCCCTCGGGTGACAACAGGTTGGACGCGCATAATCCGTTCGTACAACAACTGAATGCCTTATGTTATTATGTGATTTGTAATCTTACAAAACAATTTTCTTTATCATCAACCATATGCTCTCTTTATATATATATATATATATAAATAAATAAATTTAATAAACGACATGAATGAAATCAAAGTTGTAACCTTCAAACTCTCAATCCAAGGCTATCAAAGATGATTCTTTCTTTCTCTTTTTTCGGCTCTTAATTTTATTCGTAACTTTCGTTCGAGTATCGAAATTACAAAAGATTATAAAGTTATTTGAGTCAAAGTTCTCGACAAAAGACACAAAACACAGACAAACACAAACACTCGGAAACTGAATGAATTCAACCATGACGTAAACGTTTACGTCTTTTTTTATGAAAAAAAATTCTTTTGTTGAAGATTTTGTAAACAACGACAACTTTTTTCCTTCTACCACGAATTTGTAATAATTGAAAAATTGAATGCCGAGATGAGAGAGAGAGAGAGAGAGAGAGAAGAAAACAATTTTTTTTAAGAAACGCCTACCATAAACGATGACGACGACGACGACAACACAATCGTCGCGCAAAATGTTTCGTTCGCGACCGACAACAACACGATAGGAAAAACACATTGAATTATTATTATTATTATTAGATAACTTGGTTTGTTATCACTTGCAAAAACAAAATGAAACCACTTCTCAAGATTGTGACGTCACTTAGGCAATGAGTTAAGGGAAATACCCGGGTTGATTTAAAAAAAAAAAAAAAAATTTTTGATTTTGCCGAACGCCCGAACGTCACGTGTGCCTCTTCACCTTATATTAAAAAATTAAGAAAATTTCACGTGTATTTATTACTAATAAAATCTTGCCCTGATAGTAATAATAATAATAATAAATGCAACAGGTAAACTCATCTTGTTTCCTTTTTTTTTTTTACTCAAATAGACATTTTTCTTTCCTTTTCCTTTTTTTTTTTAAACTCAAAGTCTAAAACATAAAACATTTTGGAAAATTGAAAATAATTGTTTTTCTTTTTTACGATTTATTTGTTTTCCCAGTCTTTAAAAAAAATTTAGTTTGTTCTCTTAGGTAAGCCGAAGAAAAGAATTGTTGTGTCATCGTCCATTGTTTGTGGGACTCAAGGCCGATTTGGGAAGTTCATTGCTTCGAACGTAACAAAACAAGGTCAGCTTCTCTCCTCCTCCTCCTCCTCTTCTTCTCCCCACACGAGAGAGCTTATTATTTTCAAATAAGATCAAAAGTTTTTTTTTTTTTTTTGTCTATTTTTACGTAATACCTTTTGCGTTTGTTGTAACGTTTTTTCCCCCCCGCCTAAGGTTCTAGGTGAGAAAAACGAGATACGAGTAGAAATTTTCACACGATTTTATGAAAAATTTTCCCTTTAAACATCTCAATTCTGATAATACGAACTCCCCATTATTATCGGTCAAATCAAAGTGAAAATTAAAAAATAACGACAAACAACACACAATCCGGAAAACTGTAACGAGCCTCATTGAATAAAAAAAAAGTTTTTATATTCACCCTCCATTTTCAACATTTAGTGAGACCTTTTCACATAAAAATCATAACGTTGAAACACAAACTTTTTCATTCCTGCAGCGAAACTTTTCAAGGAGTGGTAGTAATAATAATAATAATAATAATAATAATAAACAATTACGTGAGCTATCGAAGCGATAATTTCCCCCTCTCCCCTTCCCCCCGTTGAAAAGCATTTAACGAAAAAACATTGTAACGATTTTATTTCTTTTGGCACCGAACGAAAAAAAAAAAAACCTTTCTTCCTATATTTCCACGCAAAGGATTGAATTTTTTTTTTTTTATTTAATAAAACAATATTTTTCGCCACATAAATAAATTTCATCACTATCTAAAATCTCTCGCAAGTTACATTTTGTGAAAAAAAAAAAAAAAAAAAAAAAAAATGAGAGGCAAGCTCGTGAGAGAAAGTGATAACAAACGATTTTTAACGCGGATCAAAAATAAAATGTGTGTACGGGGAGGCAGGGAGGCAGGCAGCCAACCTTACTAAAACACAAAATATATGTCGTAAATATCGACTCCGGGATTTTCTTTGACGTCATAAATTTTCACTCCCTTTGGGTTTATCAAATCCGACCAAATTGTCTTAGTCTTGTGGACAAATGTAAGGATGCAAGAAATCCCTTTAACAAAAGGAAGAAAGTCAGTCAATCTCACGCTTTTACAAGGACATTTAATAAAAAAGGAGGCTCCTCATTTTTTTTTTATATCAGATCGAAATGTATCGCTTGTTTTGAAATCGAAAAAACTCACACGCACGCACGCACCCGAACGGGAAAAAAACGGAAAATTGCTCATCGTCAGACGAATTATTCGGTCAAATGTGCTGCTGCTCTCTCATCATCATCATCATCATCATCATTTACGCTCTTTTCTTTTCATTTCTATTCAATCCATTATTTTCCTTTTGATGTTGAAAAACGTACTTTTATTCGTGAAAAGGACAAACAATGAAAAAGCTTTAATTTTCTCTCTCTCTCTCTCTCTTTCTCCGGATTATAAATTTTTTATAATATAATCCATAACGACAACAACCGAAACAACACCGCCCTCGCTCTCTTGAATAATAGCAAAAAAAAAAAAAACGAAAACGAAAACGAAAACTAAAATTAATATGCAAATGTGTGAATAATGATGATGTTTTATATACACAATTCCTTTGGGGTTTTTGTTCGTTCGTTTTAAGAGAGACCTCCGGACATTTCTTCCGGGATGTTCTCCGTTTCAGGCGCCGTTCCTAACCTATCTTCCAAGCACGTCAAAACAATAAAAACGTATGCATTTATGTGCATGTGTGCGTGTGCGAGTGGTTGCATATATATAATGAATAGTTAATAAATAACAAGTCAACGAACCCCGCCGACCCAAATAATCCTTTCCTTTTTCTTTTTTTGGGAAAAAAAAAAAAAAAAAAAAAAAAAAAAGATTTTCTAAAGGAAATGAGAATATTTTACTATTTTTATCCCCTTGGCAAAAAACCATTTGAAACAAAAAAAAAAAAAAAATGGCGCGGGTGATAATAAATGAAGACAATACACGCGCGTAAATTCGATATTTTCGTTTTTCCTCGTAAAAAAAAAAAAAAAACACAAAAAAAACCCAAAATGGAGTTTATACATCCCTCGTGTAAAATTTATAAAAATAAACTACCCAATTAGCCTTTTAATAAAAAAGGTAATTTGTTCCTTTACGAAAAAAAAAACGTTCGGTAAATAATAATAATAATAATTTTTTGCGGTAGGTGGGAAGGGGGGGGAAATTAGACGGCGCGAAAAAGACGGAAATCCATCGCCGGGTGGTAATTAAAAAAAAAAAAATTTTTGGATTCGATTCTCGAATTATTTTTCTTACTATTAAAAATAAACGGACGACGGCGCGTTCGAGTCATCACATAATTGAACGGTTAGAGAGAGAGAAAATGAAATCATATCGATATTAACTCGTTAAAACTTTTTCCTTTTCTTTATTTATAGGGTTAGAATATATCCTTCACGCGAATCAAATCGCGAAATGACTTAACAACTCGATGGCGAGACAACAACCCCAAAACAATTATAAACCCCCTCTCCCCCCCCTAGTAAAATTGGAACAACTTTTGAAAACTTAAATTTTTTTTCAGGTTCGACAAATCAGCACACACACTCACGCACACACGCACACGAAATAAGTTCGATTGAATTGGGGGGCAGGAAAGGTGTCAGAAGAATACCTTAATCATTACCTTACGACCGATCATTCTCAATTATTTTCTGCAACCTTTTGCTTTAACAATTCGTATTTGATACCCGAACGGTTTCGATACCTTAACCTTTGAACTCCAACAGCAAATTCTACTTTTTTTAAAAATTGAAAACGATTCCATAAAATTCGAAACTTTAAAAATTATATTTGCCCCCCCCTTCCCTTTCCTTCCCTTTTTCTTTCGCCTTCATCGTATATGAGTGTGTGAGTGTGTGTATCGAATCAAATTACAAATAAAAAAAAAATTTTAAACGTTTCCGGATATCCCAAATAATAATAATAATAATAATAATAATGATAGTTATTTTTCTTTCATTATCATTATCATTGTCGTTGTTGTTGTTGTTGTTGTCATTTACCGATTGTGTTACTTTTAAAAGCTTGACTTGTAGTAATGGATAACAGGGAAATATTTTTAAAGTGTCACATTCAGTTAAATATCCATTACAAACAATCGAACGCAAATAATAATAATAATAATAATAATAATAGTATTAATAATAATAATAATAATAACAGTCATTTCGTTTTAGAATCGTCTGTCGTCGTCATATTAAAAAATTAACACAAAAAAATTAAAATTATTAAAAACAAAAAGCAAGAAACAAAAAGCGGGGGGAGGGGAGGTGGAAATGAAAACGAAATAAATTTTTAAGTATTTATTATCAGGTGTTACCTGATTCTACCTGTAAAAAGGGTGGAAGAGGAGGCGGGGGGGTTAAACACCGTATTAACAATGGCCATGAGAGTAAACAAATGCCATAAAACACCGCCGTCGTGAAAATTATCATTATTATTATTATTATTATAATATACGTAAATAAACAAAATGTAAAAAAAAAAAAATATTTAAATAAAAATTAATATGACCAATAAAGAAAAAAAAAAAAAAAAATTATTTTCTCTCTCTAAATAATAATAATAATAATAATAACTAATATTTTTGCAAATTCGATATGATTCGATATTTTTTTTTTTCAAATAGGAAATATAAAATAAATATAATGCAAGGTCGATTGTAGAGGCCTTGATTATTATTAGTGAGCCAGAGTCAAAATTTCAAATAGTGAGACAGAGAGAGGGAGAGGGAGTGAGGGAAGGGAAGGGGGAAGGGGGAAATTTTTTACTCAGTTTTCAACTTGCTCGTGTCTATAGGTTTGAATTAATATTAAGTACTAATGAAATGTATATATATGTATGCTCCCGTTAAAATCACAACGCACAAAATATAAATAGAATTCGATTCGTTTTCTTTTTCTTTCCTTTTTTTCGTTTTTACTTTCCGGCATAGAATTAAATAAATATAAAAACTAGATAATAAGATAATAATTAATAATAAAATTTTTTTTTCTGGTGTAAATTGATGATTCTGACCTAGTTGGGTCTCAATGAATGAGTTTAACCATAATGTAATTTTTGAGTTAAAACCGTAACGAAACTTACCAAATTTAAGTTTGTGACGTCTGTCATATTTTCCTTTTCGGCATTAATGCAAACAAAACAAAAATCAACACAAATAAACACAGAATTACTCACAAAAAAACACGAAAATTTTTAATACACACACACGACCGCCATTTTACGTTTTTCTTGTATTAATTCTTTATTCGACCGACAGGAGATTTATTGGCAGCACATACCGTGTTTAACTTGTAAATTTTTTCAACTTTCATTATTCATTAAACGTAACGGATTTTTTTAAATTTCAAATTCTTCGATATGTTTTAACCTGTTTGACGTATTAATTTTATATTTTCACGTAATAAAATTTGTTTTAAAATAAATGAAATAGAAATCCGGTAAATGTTTTGAAAAATGTTTAAAAACGTGCATTTTTATTTTTTTCATATATAAATTTCCATTACTTTTTATTTTTTGTCACACGTTTGCCGCACGATAAACTTTCGAGTTGTTTAATTACTCTATGACAAAACAAATCCTTAATGCCATTATTACATCTTGACTAAAATTTTAGTTGAATAGAAAATAAGTTTTTAAAAAAATGTATGTGTAACTAACTATATAATTGTAAATAAACCCAAATGTTTAATTTGTTTAAAATAAAATTATAACAAAATCCATTATTGCCCTTATTTCTTTTTGTTAATTTGGTAAAAGTATTTGTACAAAATTATTTCAATATAAAAATTTAAAAAAAAACAAGTGTAAATGAATAATTTTTATATTTTGAAGTGTTTAGACATAATAATAATACAGAATATTTATTTAATAATTACAATAATCATTTATTATAAAATAAATTTTTTAATTTTACACGATTATAAATACCCTTTAAACTAAAAATTAAAAAAAAATACCTTTTATAAACGTTTATTAGTCTGCCCCTTTACTTTAATTAACATTAAATCTATAATGTATGTATTAATAAAGTTAATTAAAATAAATAATAATGATAAAAAAATTATGGATTTTATTTACTTTAATGTAATATGTGTTTCGTTAATTTCCTTCTTTAATTATTTTTAACAAAAAAGATTTGATTTGATTTTTTCAAATGAATTACGATGATAAATTATTACATTTTTTTTTTTTTTTTTTTGGTTTAAATATAATATTTGTTTTATAAATGGCGTTATTCGAATACTTTATGAAAAAATATTAATAATAATAATAATAAACTATCATTAAATTAATTAATTTCTTTCTCACCGATCAATAAAATATTTTCCCTCTTCTTTTTTTTTTTTTAATATAAAAACAATAATGTGTAAGTTATGAAATTTCTTTAAATTACATCATGGATAATTCTTTTACAATAATAATAATAATAATAATAATGTAATACTCTTATCGATTATTAATTATTGTGCTCCGTGAAATATACGTCTTAATAATTTTTTACTCGGTGCATAACGTTGTTCTCTTTTAAATGCTTCTGCTTTCTTTTTTTTTTTAACTTCTGTCCAATGTGTTATGTGATTTGCCAATAAAACTTCTTTCGTAGGTTGATTTTTTTCCTAATCATAATCATAATCAATCAAGTAAATTTAAAAAGGGTGAATTATAATTTTT
Source organism: Pediculus humanus corporis (assembly GCF_000006295.1). Classification (NCBI taxonomy): domain Eukaryota; kingdom Metazoa; phylum Arthropoda; class Insecta; order Psocodea; family Pediculidae; genus Pediculus; species Pediculus humanus. The sequence goes on from NW_002987790.1 coordinate 179,022, forward strand.
ATAAAACTTACATTTTCCGATGGAAGCTCAAATTCTTTTTTTGGAAATGTGGGTAATGGTACAGTCGAATTATCCGATGGTAGAGGAGCTGGTAAACCGTACACTTCTTTTAATAATAAATCTTCTAATTTAAATTTCTTACTTATTTCTCTCTTGTCTTCTTTTTTTATCTTTTTGCAAGAATCCTTGTTTAATCTTTACAAAAAAAAGAAAATAATAATTATATATATACAAAAGTGAGTTTTGGATTCGAGAAAATTTTTTTCGATACATTATTATTTATTAGTTTTAAAACCTTGAATTTACAAATGATCTCGGATTGTTTGCCATCCATGCTCGACATATCGGATAAAGTGGAGTGTTTTCTTCAAACTGTGCTAAATCAACACTTCTGTCGAAAAGTTTCATAACAAATGTATGTTGAAATGGAGTTTCTTTTATTCCCCCCAATTTATGTTTTTTTCTTTTCGGCATACATTTATCCCTCTCGCTAAAAATTTAATTAAATGTGTGAGCGTGTGTATACAAAGGTATGACAATTTTATTATAATTTTAAATAAACATTCCATTTTTTTTAAAAATAAATATTTAGAATTTAAATTTATTAACCTTTTTTTGTATGAGGTTTTAGCTCTGTAGTCTTCTGAATCAGTCGAATTATCACTATGTAAAGCTTGTAAGTCTTGTAATGCTCCTTTTAGACGATCTCTAGCATTTAAAGCTGCATCATATTCTTTACCTTAGATTTAAATATAATAATAAATAATTTAAAATTGTTAATTAATATCATTTTAATATGTTTTATGCATACCACTTACATTCTTCTTTGGGTTCCAATTTTATATTATCAACAGAATTAATTTTTTTCGACATTGTTCGTTTTAATTTATATGCTAAAAACTGAATGTGCTATCGATAATATATATAATCGTTAATAAAAACTGTTTATTTGCTTATTGTTACCGATTGTCTTTAAAACGAATACAACATACAAATTTCAATTAATGTTCAAAGTTATGATCCAATACAATATTTTACTTTATATCATTCTGAACATATTAATCAGTAATTATTTAAAAAGTGTGAGCTGTAATGTTTTAATCCTTAGAATTTGAATAGCATTATCATATATGTAAAATCATCATTTGAGCTGAGTTACAAAATAATAATGAAGCATATATACGGAATGAAAAATCCTGTAAAGCGCAAACAAAAGTAAAAATAAATTCATAGTCAAACATAATTTGTGAATGATAAAAAATAAGAAAACGCATTTAAAAACTTATTATCAGTTAATCGGTCGACATTTAAAATAACCGTAATTTTAAATACCATTGACCACGCAACCGTTATGAAAATATTTTTTTTTTAATATTCAAACGAATAACGAAAACCTTTATTATAAATTTTCATTTATTACGCGTTTATTCGAATCGTAACCGAGTGAAAATTTAATTCGTGCCAACGTTTTAATACTTACGTGAAAAAAAAAAAAAAAATTCAAATAATGAATTTTAAATAATAATTGTTTACTTTACATTTGTTTCAATATTTTCTAGAACGAAATTCGTTTATAATTTTAAGTCCCAGAAAAATTGCAAACACAGGGGAGAAATGTCAGAGTGAGGAGAGAAAAGAAAAAAAAAAAAAAAAAAAAATTAAATAGCTTCTTAGCAATAGAACACAACACTATACGTTTGTTTATATGGTTTTCAGTGTGCAAAATGGCGTAGCTCTTGAAGCACTTGTGTTTTGTTCGTTAGAATATGATTAACGGAGTGGGCTTTAGTTTATTATAAAATACCTCTCATTCCAGGAGAGAAAACCTTATTATTATTATTATGAGACTGAAAATATTTCTTATTTTTTTACTCTCTCATTTGAGATTTGATAAATCTCTAGGAGAAACCGGAGAAAAAGGTGATGGTGAGGACGCTTTGATTTAATTTTTTTATTTTATTTATTTTATTTTTATATATTATAAGTTTCAAATCCGAATCCAATTTAATTGTTTTATTAAAAAAAAAAACTAAAAATTCACTAAAAGGGTCGTAAACTATAATTAAAACAATGTTATTACTTTTTGTCATAATTTTTTTTTTTAAAAAAATATTTATTTTCTTTTAATTGAATAACTTGCCAACTTTAATGTTATTTAACAATGTCTTGTGTGTGTCTGTGTGTATTATTATTATTATTATTTAAAAAACAAATTCTTACTAATAATATAAAAAAAAAAAACATTCCCTGATTTAAATCATTTCTTGAATTATTTTTTTATCAATTATTATTATTTCAATATAAAAACATTCATTCATTCAACATGAAAATGTATTTATTTAAAAGTTTACATAAAACTTATTAAAATTGCCAATTTTTTTTTTTAATAATTTATTTGTGTGTGTAAATCAATAAATTATTTTTTTATATGGTGGTTAATATTAATTTGCTTTTGACTCTTTCATGATATTGCACTTTTGTGACCCCTTTTAATCTTAATAATAATAATAATAATAATAATAATAATAATTGCAACTTCAAGTGTTTCTTTCTTTCTTTTTAAATGAAATTGATAATGAAATTTCAAACTAGAGAGTCTAAAAGAAAAAAAACTTCAATATGATTATTATTATTATTATTACTCTTTCATTGTAATAACTTTTCATTATTTCAAATTAATTTTATGCCATATGACTCAATTGAAAGAGAGAGAAAGAGAGACCACACCAGAATATATTTTTGTATGTTTTGAAAAAAAAAACCACAGATAAAAAATTTATTACATTTATAGTTTGACTTGAAGATTACATAATTCAAACCAAGTGGAAAATTATTATATTAACAAAAAGTAGTCGTGGCAGTAGTGGTGGTAGTGGTAGTAGTGGTAGTAGTCAATAACATCCAACAGATAAAATTGACTTTTATACTTGTTTACATTGTTTACATCATGATTCTCTGATAGGGAGAATGTGTTTCTAATATGTTTTACAATTTTCATTTTGTCGTCTCAATGATTTTACAATTTGATTCCCTGAGAATTTAAGGGAAAAAAAAATAATAATAATAATAACACTCACTCACTCACTCACTCACACACAAATTCATTAACTCATTCAATCACTCAATCACTCACTCACTCAATTCAATTAATTATTGATATCAAAAGCAAAAGGAAAAGGGGAAAAAAAAATTGTTGTTTTTATTACTGTTATTATTAACAACAACGTTTTTCCCCTTTCCCCTTCTCCACCTCCTCCCACTCACCCCTCCCTCCCCGGCAAAAATATTATTTTTAACAATGTCGCGAGAATTTGTTCTCATAAAATATAATCGATTGATTGATTGATCGATTGATTAATTATCGACTATTGCTACTATTAATACTACTGTTATCGTTACAATATTTTCTCATGGAAAGCGTTTATTATTATTATTATTATTATTTTCATTATTATTAAATTTTATAGTGAATTAAAAAAAAAAAAAAAAAAAAATTAAAAGGAAACAATTAACGAATTTTTTTTTTTTTTTATTATTATAACACATGTGAAATAATTAATTTTAAATTTTTTAAACGTTTTTGAGTTCGATGTGGGAAAAAAAAAAAAATGATTTTTTTATCGTCCTGGATCCTGGATCCCAACTATCGAATGGTTTGCCCCCCCTCCCCCTCCCCCCAGTTCGTTTTTCGACTGGTAAATATATTTGTATACGCGTATAACATAAGATTTATTTTACTTAGTTGATAAAAAAAAAGGAAAAAAAAAATTTGGATTTCGATCAATTTATTTTATCGTTTGTTTGTTAGTTCAAAGTTCAAAATTTAATTATTTTGAATAATAATAATAAGAGAGAGAGAGAGAGAGAGAAACAACAACAACAACAAACAAATAAAAAGTGACGACGATGACGACTGAAACGGCGACAATTTAATTTTTTTTTTTTTTTTTAAATCCAATTCTTCACGTATACACTCGTATGTGTGTTATTATTATTATTATTATTAAATTGCAAAATTTAATAAAAGATTTTTTTATTATTTTTTTTCAAAACGACTACCGAAAAGCTTGCCTTTTATTTCCGCTTCCGTACCCCCTCCCCCTCCCACAAAAATAAATAAAAAAAAATAACAATAAAAAAAAAAAAAATTTTAAATTTTCCATGTAATGATAGAGTACAGTCAACAACACGTGACGGAATTTTATTGTGATATCAAACGCGAGATTTATTATTATTATTATTATTATTATTATTATTATTATCGTGGCTTTATATTTTTTTTTATTTTTTTTTGTGGAAACTTATCGTTTTTTTTTTTTTTTTAACCCTAAATATCATTCGAAAACTACGACTTTTTTATTTTCCCCCCATATTTTATGTGTAAAATGTTTCCCTTATCAATTCCATTACCTCGACTTGTTTTTTTTTTTGATATGGTTAATTATTGTCACGCGTGACGTATCATTTTCCGACAGCAAAAAGAGAAAACACTCGAATAAAGGAAAAAATGGGTGGAAAAAGTTCAAAAAAATACAAAAAATGGCGAATAATTTTACGATTCTGTTGCAATTTGACCATCTTTATTTATTTATTTCGTCGTTTTTTCAATGCGAAAAATGTTCGATAGAAAAAAAAAAACAAAGAAAACGTTTGTTTGTTTGTTTGTTTGTTTGCTTCTTCTTTTTCTTTGCTTGCTCTACGTTTGTTTGTTTTAAGAACGATGAAAAAAAAAAAAAAGAAAAAAGGTGCATTTAATTAAATTACCTGTGCAGTGTTAAATATAGAAAGAAATCGTTTGTTTTATTTAAATTTAAATTTTTTTGCGCGGGAAAAAACAAATAATAATAATAATAATAATAATGATGATGATGATGATGATTATGATTTGAGTGATGACGTTTTATTTCATACCTTAACGAAACCTTTTAATGATAAAAAAATTATTGAACGTTTTTTTTTTTTTTTTTTTAAATTATACATTTGTCTCTCTCTCTCTCTCTCTCTCTCTCTCTCTTCGCGATATCATTTTGTGGGAGACGAAACACGAAATTAAAAATTATTGACTCGACGTATCGTTTAAAATTTAAATTATGGTACTTGAAATTCGTTTATTATTATTATTATTATTATTATTATTATTATTATTATTATTATTATTATTATTATTATTATTATTATTATTATTATTATTATTATTATTATTATTATTATTATTATTATTATTATTATTATTATTATTATTTTCGAGTAGCATCAAACAATTTCTCGGTCGAATTTAAAATGGAAACGCCTTGGCATTGATTAGAAAAAAAAAAAAAAAATGCCGACTTTATTTATTTAATTTTGTGCAAACGATTGTACGAAATCATCTTCTCTTTTATTTATTTATTTATATAATTAATAATATCGATCGATCGATCGATCGATAATTTTATTTATTTATTTATTTTTGATAACAAACGTAGCAATTTTTTTCTTTTTTTTCCCTAATCACTGTCTCTGTTTTTATTTATTTATTTTTTTTGCTTATTTATTTCTTTCTTTTTCTCTCTCTCTCTCTCCCCCCCCCCCCCCGCGCTCTCTCTCTCTATCGGAATTTAAATGTCTGCAAAAAAAAAATTTTCGAGTCATTACCAAAGAGATGATGATAATGATGACGATGATGGACCAAATAACAAAAGTCAAATCGGTTCACAACGTGTTGTAAATTTGTTTCTTTTTTTACAAACATTATTTCAAATAATAATAATAATAATAATTTCCTGTCGTTTGTTGTTCAGTATTTTAAACTCTTCTTTTCTTTTTTTTTTTTTAATATTAACAATTTAAGTCCAAAGGGGTTCCCCGTTCGGTAAAAAAAAAAAAAAAAAAAACTAAAAAAGTAAATTGTTATGAAAGGATTATGTATGTTTGTTTAGTTTAAACGATTTGATATTTTCATTTCAAAACAAATATTATTATTATTATTATTTTCGTTATTAAATAACAAATTTAATTAATAGTTTCACCGAAAAAGTTTATTTTGTAATTTTATTAATAGAAAATAAATAAAAAGAATCTATTATTTAGTTTTGCGCTTTTAAAAAATTTTTTTTTGGGTGGTTTATTTTTAAAAAAAAATGGCGACGTGAATCCTCTATGTGGGACAACATAAAATTCGAATTGTTAAAATGTATTTAGCGTTAGCGTTATTATTATTATTATTATTATTTTCTTAGCAAATTCAATAAGTAATAATAATAATAATAATAATTTTTTTTTTTGAAAATGTGAATGTCAAAAAGTGACGTGTAGACCCTTTTATTTTATTGAAAATAACAAATTTTTTTTTTTTTTTTTTTTTTTAACCTGAACCTTGTTTGTTAGAAGTAACATAAAACTACGCAGCTGGACGTTTCCCCCCCCTCTCTCTCTTTTATTTTTCGTTTAAATCGTTTCGTTAAAAAAAAAAAAAAAAAAAAAAAAAAAATGGAACCCCACGTAATGATAAAAATTACTTGACAAAAAAAAAATTATTAAAAATTGATTTTGTTTTGTTTTTAATGTTGTGATAAGGGAGCAATTTAAAACGAATGTGTGATAACGTCCCGTCGCCATTTTCTTATAATTCAATTTAAAAAAAAAAAAAAAATTTTTTTGTGTAAGTTTATACAAGCTCCGGAAAAAAATAAAAACGAAACAAACAAACGTTAAAAAAAAAAAAAAGAACCTGTGAGGTAACATTTTTTTTAAAAAGGAGGGAAGGGAGGGGAGGGGGAGTCTTTTGATGGTTTCTCGGTAGTAATCTTCGAGAGTGTAGTGAATGATTGAAACCTGAAAGTTTAAAGACAAAAAATGGAAAAAACAAATGGCATGACCTTCCATCATTTTTTCTTATTTATTTATTTATTTAAGACTTTAAACTATTCATTGCGACAAACCGGGCGTTCGGTGTAAAAAAATAATAATAATAATTAATGATATGTAGTAAATTTCGATTTTAAATAAGGTGGTATAACTTTATGAAATTGACAGTTGAATACAAAAAAAACGGGGGGTGGGGTGGGGAGAAGGGGAAGGGTTTCGTTTGTGTTGTTGTTTTACGAGCATATTTGTATTCGTTTGTGTTTGTATGTGTTTGTGTGAGTGGAAAATGATGAAACATACGTTTGTTGTTAATGACTTTTTTCAGTCTGCTAGCCGTGTAGTAGTAGTAGTAGTAGTAGTGGTGGTGGTGGTGGTAGTAGTAATAGTGTAAAGATTACTTTACGTTAGTAATAATCGTTGTAATTTATTAACTTGATGATGTATAAAAAAAAAAAAAACAAAAAAAAAAAATGCATAAAGGTCTCGGAAGAAGAAAAATTTTTTTCCTTTTTTTTCTTTCTTTCCACGGTGGTTTAAACGATGATTCAAATAAAAACATTAAAAATAATAATAATAATAATAATAATGAACCTTAAAAGTTTCAGGTAGAAAAATAAAAAAAATTGCACGGTAAAAAAAAAAAAAATAAAATAAAATCGTGCCAAAAACCCGAGATTATTATTATTATTATTATTATTATTATTATTATTATTACGTTTTTACGAATAGAATATGAGCATTCATAGGCTAACCAAAGTCTCGGTTGTTAGGTAATAATAATAATGTTGCCGTGCAAGTTTTCCAATGCGTACAACAACAAAAACAAAAACAACAACAACAACCGAACACTAAAAAAAAAAAATTTTTTTTTTTTTGTTTTTTTTTTTGGATTTTGTGCGCAAAAAAAATGGGGAGCGGGGGGGGGGAAATGGACAAACGTTAAAGAACGCGTTTCAAGGCGCCGAAATTAAGAGTTAATAATTTGTTACGTCAAATAATAATAATAATAATAATAATAAAAATGATGATGATGATGATGGTAATTTGAAATTTTTGTTTTTTTTTTTGTTTTTTGCTTCTTTGGCTTAAATTTTTGGTTGTTTGTTTGTTTTTGTTTCATGATAATTAAATTATTATTATTATTATCATCATTATTAATAATATTATTATTATTAGTATCGATTTCGAATAAAATGGGGGGCGAAACGTTGATGCGATCATGTTTTATAATATTTTATTGTTTGACAAATTTGAAATTTCGTTTTGTGCGAAAGGGTTTTCCGTTTGTTTGTTTGTTCGTTTGTTTCGTAAAAATGTTAGCTCGACACAAACGTAATCGAACCCGAAATTTTCTTTGGGAAATTTAAGCGTGTGATAAAATAAAAATTTAAAAAAAAAACGAACGTAATCGAACGTAATTAAAATTTTAAAATTGGCGTTAAAAGAAAAAAAATGTTTTTTCCTACTCGTAAATGAATCGATCGTTACTGAATTCGAATATTAATAACAATAATAATAATAATCAAATCACGATTTTTTTTTTTTTTTTAATTGCTAGAGTTGGCAACAATGATTTTTTATTATTTTTTTTTCCCGACATATAAAATGATTACGAACGAACTTAATACTACTACTATTTAATTATTTTATTGCCGTTCGGTCGTCGTTTGTAATTTAAGGGAAATAATAATGATGATGATGACGGCGATGACGATGATGATGACGGCGATGACGATGATGATGATAATGGCGTGAAAATATGAAAAGTGATGTTGTTTATATGTTTTTTTGTACCGTACGTCGTCGTCGTCATCGTTCATCCGTCCATTTTTTTTTCTAATCATGACCTTTCGAAGCAAAAAAAAAAAAAAAAAAAAAAAAAAAGAAAACCTCGTCAAGGTTACATTAAAGTCTTGTTTTAATATTTCCAGTTAGGAGCCCCGATGTGTTATCGACCGATTAGTTTACAACAACAAAATATTTATTTATTTATTTATAATATTATTGAAATTAATTAATGATAAATATATTCCAGTCACAATTTTTTTTTCTTTTCCTATCGAATAAATTTTATGCCTTCGGATTGAAACAACAAACGAAACAAACGGGGAGGAAACCAAACCACTTAAAGAGGTTGTTCAAGAATGAGAAACCATTTTGTTTTTTTCCATAGAGAAAATAAAAGTGTGGTGCACTGCACTACTTTTCGTTTTAAAATAATTTAAATTAATTAAATTAATGATCGGAACTAATTAAAAAAAGGAAAGAAAAAAAGGAAAGGAAAAGGAAAAAAGAAGAGGAAGTAAAATGGGTGGGGGGGTGTTGATCGGTTGTTGGTTGGTTCTGTTCGGTTCGTTTGTTATTATTCGCTTAAAAAAATTATTTATCGAATTGTTATAGATCGATATATCGATATATCGTTCGATTTTTGTTTTAAATTATTTGATGAAGGCGTATAAAACTTGGAATACGTTAAATAAAAATGTAAATGAAAAAATCTACCGAGCGAGCAAGGAAGCAAGCGAGCGATTGTGGCATTATAAGCGTTACGAGTTTCTCGTACCTTAAAATAATAATAATAATAAAATTAACTACCGATTCAATTAACTCGAATCGAACCTTGAAAAAAAAAAAAAAGAAAAATCTAGTAGTATCTTATTTTTTTTTGTAATAAAAAAAAAAAAAAAAAAAAAAAAAATTAACACATATGTATTATGGAATGAATTTCTAGAAGGATTAATTGGTTCTCGCAAAGTCTGTATTTCCATACACACTTGTTTTTCCCCCTATCTCTCTCTCTCTCTCTCTCTCTCTCTCTTGTACATTTTAAAAACGATAAGCGATAGAATATTCTTTTCCACACACATCCTTTCGTTACGGTTAATTATTATTATTTTTTTTTTATTCTCCATATCAAAGGTGATGATAAGAGAGTGAATATTTGTTAATGATAATTTTTATATATATATATATACGTTAACGACCGCAACCGATTGTTTTAACCGCTTGAATTTATTTATGTATATATTAGAGGTTAACATAATAATGATGATTAACGAGTTTCGAGGCATTTAAAAAAAGAAAAAAAAATTTTTTTTTTTTTGTTTAGGGGGAAAGGAGGAGGAAAGAACTGTCTGAGAAATAAAAAAAAAGGGCGTAGCATTTTGACGAATTTTTGTTGTTGTTGTTTTTTCAACATTATGGTTTATTTTATATGGACGATCGACGAATGTTTAAAAAAACAAAAATTAAATGATTTCGGTTATACCTGAAATCCCCAAAATATGGAATTTTCCATCGTATATAAAATTTTTCATTTATTTATGTATTCATCCAAGTCGAATTATCAATTTTATCAAACTCGTCGTAAAAATGGATTTAAAAAAAAATAATAATAATCCTAACTCGTTTGTTAATCTCTTTCTCTCTCTCTGTCTCTCTCTCTCTCTTCAGAATCATATAAAATTATTATTATTATTATTATTTTTATATATATGTTAATGAGAGTTTTTAATTTATAATCGAAAATCAATAATTTTTTTTCTTCTCTTTTTTTCTTCTCTTTTTCATTTTAAATAATTAATTTTTTTTAATAAAAAAAAAAAAACTGTCGCTTTGTTTTGTCGCCATTATTTAAAAATTTTTCAACTTTGACCTTTAATTGTTGTGTTTGATTATGATGATGATGATGATGATGATGATGATCGACAATTACGTAACGAGTTTTTTTTCTTTTCTTTTTTTTTATTATTATTGTTATTCAATAAATTTTTTTTAGGTGTCCTAGAACTTTTTTTTTTTTTTCTATATTTCACAAGGTGATATAAAATACTACGTGGCTTAATAATAATAATAATAATAATAATAATAATAATAATAATAATGGTAAAATGCGACGAATTTGCGTTACGTTTCGTCGTGTCGTTATTAATGATTAAATTTTTTCCTCCTTTTCCTCCTCCTCTTCCTCCTCCTCCTCTCCCTTTCCTGGATCGATTGAAAATTATTATTCCGGTTAAATGATTCTTCCAATTTGTTTTATTATTTATCCGATGAAAATGAAAGTAAAAGTAATCGTTCACGAGGAAAAAGTAACGGAAAAGGAAGTCGTTAATTATCGTTTATATTCGTCGAAGAATCTCGAACGAATATAGCATTAAATATCCACTGAACCCAATAATAACGATTATTATTATTATTAATATTGATAAAAAAATTTTAATGACACCGATTACGGGAGAAACGTTGACGTAAATATCTATGCTATAGTTTGTAAATAAAAAACAAAACTAATCGTAAAGAAATTAAAACCTTCTCCCCCCCCCAAAAAAAAAAAATGATATCGATGATGATGATAACAACCTTATACAAATAATAATAAATTTATTTTAAAAAAATTTCAGTTGAAACAACGACGGTGGCGACGGGGACGACGGGGACGACGACGACGACGTCACCATCATGTCCAGAATATTTATTTCAATGTCCGGAAACGTTGAAATGCATAGAATTTTCAAAGCTTTGTGATAAGGAAAATGATTGCGGTGATTACGGAGATGAAAGTTTGTTTTGTTTGTACAAAACGAAATCTTGTTCCACGATGAAATGCCCATATAAATGCACAATGTCTCCGTCGGGTCCGCAATGCTATTGCGAGAAAGGGCTCAAATATGTAAATAACAGTTGCATAGGTGAGTCGTGAATTAATGCAAACGTTTTAAATTTATCATTGTTAACATTATTATTATTATCATTATCATTATCATTATCAATTGTTTCCTGTCTTCGAAAGAAAAATTAATTACGTTCCGACGTAAAGTCAAAAATGTTTTGTCAGTATCATTTAACATTTAAATCTATCAATTTTAAATTATCAGTAGTAATCAATGTGACAGTGACGTCAATTTGTTTTACAAGTAGTAGTAGTAGGAGTAGTAGGAGTAGGAGTAGAAGTAGGAGTAGGAGTATCAGTTGTTACCCTCATCCTTCTAAAAAGATATATTTGTTTAAAAAAAAAAGGAAACAAATTGAAAAATGATAAATGATTCTCACTGTTGACGTTTTCAACTAACGACGAAACCGGAAATGGCTACTAAAAGTTAAATGCTAATTATTATTATTATTATTATTTTGTTCGTGTAAACAAATCCCGTTCGTTTTTTTTTTAGATCTCGATGAATGCGAAATTGAAGGTTCGTGTGATCAAATCTGTCGCAATACTCAAGGTTCATTTTCTTGTTCTTGTGTCAACGGTTATACAGAACGTGGCGTTCGATGTTTTGCTCAAAACGGTAGGTTTTGAATGAATGAATGAATGAACGAACGTAATAATAATAATAATTTATTTATTCATTCCAGTTCCTCCGGAGGAACCGCCATCATTGTTATACAGTAGTAGTTCCGATATCGGTTTAATATATTTAAACGGAAGTTTCGTTTCCAAAAGCACAAATCTCAACGTTCAAACTTTATCCCTGGATTTCGATCACAGGAACAGGAGCGTTTGTTACGTTCGTCGAAATTCTACGAATCCCAGTTTTAAATGCGTCAGCTTGGATAATTTCGAAAAGAGTTGGGATTTACCCAAATCCATAATGTTTCCATTACATTGTACGGTTTTTTTTTTTTAATTTCGTTATGTCCTAAATTTAAATTTAAATTTTTGATTTGTTCTAATGAAAAAAAAATTATTTGTAAATTTTCCAGCAAAAACTCATTTAGTGTTAGACTGGCTGACGGGAAATTGGTATTTCTTGGACGATTCGAGAGAAATGATTTTCCTTTGTAACTCGACTCTCAAATCGTGCACAATCATATGCGACAGTGATTTGAGTCGTCCGAAAGGGATAACGTTGGATCCCACGAAAGGATTTTTATTTTTTACAAAATGGAGCGACGATGCAGCCGTGTTAGAAAGAGCGTTGCTCGATGGTACCCAAAGGTAAATAGCGGTTTTGCAAGTTTAAACTTTTTTTGTTTTCTTCTTCTTCTTCTTCTTCTACTCATTCCATAATGCATTTCCAGGTTAGTGTTAGTCGACAAAAAAATAGTTTATCCATACGGTTTAACCGTTGATTTTCCTAGCGAGCACATATACTGGGTCGATACGTATCTCGACGTCATAGAACGTATCGATTACGATGGAAAAAATAGAAAAGTCATTAGAAAAGGAGTTCCAGTAAGTCTTTGTTTTTTCCCCAATTCGAATTAATTTCTTTTCTTCGTCTCGACAGAGTGGATGTGCATTATATATTATTATTTTGTTTATATCAGGTACAAAACCTTTACGACATAACAGTTTTCGAAAACGATTTATTCGTTACCAGCTGGAGAAATTTTACGATAATACGTTTAAATAAATTCAATTCGAATGACTACGAAACGATAGGAAATTTCAGTCGTCCGTTTTCCATACATGCGGTCCACAGGTACAAAATCAACAACGCGAAATATTATTGTTTCGAAAGCCTTTGGAAACTTTAAAAATTTGTTTTCTTTTTTTTTGCGCCAGGCAAAGACAACCCATCGTTAATCATCCATGCACGGTTAATAACGGTGGATGCCAACATATTTGCGTGCCATCATATCACAAAGGCGTTCCAATCGCTCAGTGTTTATGTCAAACGGGTTATCACGAGGTTAAAGGTCGTTGCCTAATAAAACCTCCGTCGACTTTTATAGTTTACGGAAAAGCTCGGCCGCCCATGATTAAAGGAATCGCGGAAAGTTCAAATCCGAAGCTTTCGACTTATTTCACGGAAGTCATGATGCCCATATTGAATGTCACGAGACCTAATTCTATCGATTTCGACGTTAAAAATGAATACATTTATTTTTCCGACACGTGAGCATCCAATCAAATTCCTTGAGGATGAATTTTCCATATCAAAACAAGTCTTAATTTTTTTTTTAAATTGTAGGCATAGCATAGAAAGGCAACACATCAACGGTTCGAAAAGAGAAGTCGTCGTTAGTAAAGGATTGATTTACGTCGAGGGCATAGCATTCGATTATTTGGGACATAACATATATTGGGCCGACGAAGGATCGGCCGTGATAAAAGTGGCCAAAGTTAGTAATTCGACCATAGTCAAAACGATCGTGTCTGGAAATTTATTCCAGCCGAGATCGTTGGCCATAGATCATAAGCACAGGTGGTTATTTTACTTTTTTTTTTGAATTTCTCCAAAAATTTAAAAAATCGTAAAACTTATTTCTTAAAAAACGTTTTTAATTTACAGTTTTGCCGAATCCTGAAAAATTTCCCCACGGAAAAAATTGTTGACTTTCCAAAGGAATTTTCCCGAAGCCTTTTAAATTTTCCGTTCCTAAATGTAAAAAAAAAAAAACAATTCAAAAATTTATTTTGTTTGTTTCCTTTTTCCTTTTTTTCCTTATTACATTTGTGTTATATTTTTTGTTCCAGAAACCTATATTGGGCTGATTGGACACCGATGGTTCACAAAATCGGAAAAATAGAAAGAGCTTTGTTGAACGGTGACGAAAGAGAGGTTTTCATTTCGGAAAATACACTTTGGCCAAGCGGTTTAACATTTGATTTTACAAACGATGTTTTATATTGGTGCGATGCATTTTTAGAAGTCATTGAAAGAATCAATTTGGATCGAACGGGGAGAAGAGTACTGCTTAAAATTTATATAAATTTATTCGATGTTTTTTCCGTTTCGAATTGAAATTAAAATAATAATAATAATACTTTTTTTTCAGAAAATATTTTCAGACTTGAAAACGGATCATCCGTACGGATTGGCATACCATAATAATTTTCTTTACTGGACGGAATTTCAAAAAGGTTCCATAAATCGTTTACACTTGACGAAAAATATGACGAAAGAAATTTTAGCATCGGAAAAATACATGTTGTTCGAAGTTAAAATATACGATAAGAATTCGCAAAACGGTAATGAAAATTTTTTTATTGTTTTACTCCAATTTGTATAATTATTTCTCTCTCTCTCTTTCCAACTTGTATCCTTTTCTCTCTCTCTCTCTCTTCAGAAACGAGTGATTGTTCCGTTAGAAATGGCGATTGCGAAGAATTATGCTTTTCTTTACCGAATAAAATACAATGTTCTTGTTCCGATAATTACACTATGAAAAATGGAAAATGCGTACCTGATGTTTCCACAACTTCAAGAGTAAGTATTCAAGTTTTTTTTTATTTTAACGATCGTCAAAGACTGTCAATGATTCCTTTTTTATCCAGGTTTTACCAAAATGCAAAGAAACTGAATTTCAATGTTTGGACAGTCATCGTTGCGTAAATCGTAAATTTATTTGCGATGGAGAAAAAGATTGCGGTGATGGTTCCGATGAAGATCCCAAAGGTGTTTGCGGTGAGTCCTCCTTTTCAATTCTTTTTATTCGGGATTTGATTTTTCCGACTTTATCGTTATCGTCTTTCCATTTCCAGCCGTAAGATCTTGTAACGATGATGAATTCAAATGTGACGGTAATCGGTGCATTAAAAGTTTTTGGGCTTGCGACGGTGATCGGGATTGCGTCGACGGTTCGGATGAATCACCGGAAAGATGTAAAAATACGACGTGTAATTCATCGCAATTCTTATGCGAAATTACCGGACGGTATGATATTTCTCCTCCCCTCTTCCTCCCTCTCCCTCCACATTTGGAGCATTGTAATGCGTGAACGTTGTTTTATTTTTACTTGCAGTTGCATTCCTTACTCGTGGACATGCGATTCTGATTTTGATTGCGGTGAAAATGATACGTCTGATGAACATGCTAATTGTAGTACGTATCATTTTTTTTTTTTTTTTTTTACGAATGAAATAATAATAATAATAATTATTATTATTATTATTATATTTTCAGAGGGATCCGAATGCTTGGCCAACGAATTTGTTTGCGGCGACGTTCATTGCGTTCCCGTCGAATTTGTTTGCGACGGGGATAACGATTGTCGCGATGGAAGCGATGAAAAAAGCTGTGGGGAAATTTGCGGAAACAGTTCGGAAGTAAGAGTTAAATTTAGTACCGTCAAGGTATTATTTAAAAATTAAAATTTTTATGCTTTTAATGTAAATTTTAGATTTATTGTCCCGCCGAAGGTATATGTCTTCCGCTGTCGAAAAAATGTAACGGAGTGATCGATTGTTCGGACGAGTCGGACGAACAGAAGTGCGAAAACGGAGGAGATCAAAAATCGAAAACCGTTAATCGACCCGCGAACGGTTTTGCCGTTTTTTGCAGTTCTCACGAATTCAAATGTTGGAATAATATCGAATGCGTTCGTAAAAATTTCGTTTGCGATGGAAGAAATGATTGTTTGGACGGGTCGGATGAAAAAAATTGCACGGGTTTGTGCGAACGCATTTTTTCGCCCCCCGCGATACCTAATGATTTTTCTTTTGTTAATTTATCGAGAAAATAATTTTTTTTTTTTAGAAATTCACAACTGCACCGAAAGCGGAACTTGTTTTATAACCCCACCTACTCCCACGCCTTCCTTTGAATGCGAACAACCTTCACACAGACTTTGCGACAACGGGACTAAATGTATAAAAGTCTCACAGTTGTGCGATAATAAAAAAGATTGCTCGGATGGATCGGATGAAGGATTACGTTGCGGTTTGTGTTTTCAAAGAATTATTATCATTATCATTATTATTATTATTAAAGGTAAATTTCATTTACAGAAGAGCAACTGTGTTCGTTTACGTCGCACTGTAGTCATTATTGTCAGAACGCGCCCAACGGATTCGTTTGTTACTGTCCAAAAGGCCTGCATTTGCAACCCGATTCCACGACTTGTTCGGAATCTCACCCCTGCGAATCCTGGGGAGTTTGTTCGCAATATTGCATACCTCTTAAAAACAAACATAAATGCAAATGCGAAGATGATCATTTGCTTCAACCCGATGGTTTTACGTGCAAAAGCAAAGGTAAAAAGTTTTCGTCGTGTCATTATTTAAGTCAAAAAAGTTAACTAATTGTATTATTATTATTATTATTATTTAGACGGAGCCATTCCTCAAGTTATATTTTCAAATCGTCACGAATTACGAGGAGTCGAACTTAGAAATTTTACCGTCAAAGCTTTAATATCGAGTTTAAAAAATACGATAGCTCTCGATTTCTATCATACGAAAGCAGCCGACATGATATATTGGACGGATGTGGTAGATGATAAGATTTACAGAGGAACTTTGATAGGAGGATGTAAGTTTTCCAATATGTCTACAAATTTACTTATTGCAATAGATAATAATAATAATAAAACAAATGTTTACAGCTCTAACAAATATAGAGGTTGTTGTGCAAACTGGTTTGGCAACCGCGGAAGGTTTAGCAGTCGATTGGATAGGAGAAAATCTTTACTGGGTCGAAAGTAATTTGGATCAAATAGAAGTAGCAAAACTTAATGGATCCTTCAGAAAGACTTTGATCGCCGGAGATATGGATTCTCCGAGAGCGATAGCTTTGGATCCTAGAGATGGGTTCGTATTATGGCTTCATTTGTTCTTTTTTTTTTGGTGGGTTGATGTTTTGAAATGAATTTTAAATGTACGTTTCAGGTACCTTTTTTGGTCTGATTGGGATGCTCACGCTCCAAGAATAGAAAGATGTTCCATGTCGGGAACCAATAGGAAAAGAGTTTTACGTGTCGATCAAATAACGGATGGAGCATGGCCCAACGGATTAACATTGGATTACGTTCTCAGACGGATTTACTGGATCGATGCGAGGTATTTGAAAATGCCGTTTAGGGTTATGGAGAATTGAAAAAATTTTGTTTACACACCGTTAATAAATATTATAGATCTGATTCGATTCACACAACGACGTACGATGGACTTATGCACAAAGAAGTCATACGAGGTCACGAAACTCTTAGTCATCCGTTCGCTATTGCCATATTTGAAAATTATGTTTATTGGACGGATTGGAGATCCAATTCTGTTATTCGGGCCAATAAATGGAATGGTATGCAAAAGAGAAAAATCTCGTTTAGAACGTTCGTATTTTTTAAAGTAAAGATTTTTTAAAATTTTTTTGACAGGTTCGGATTTGCACATTATACAAAGAACATTAACTCAACCGTTTGATATACAAATATTACATCCGAGTCGGCAACCCCGCGACGTTAATAGACCCTCACCATGTGAAAAAAACAATGGCGGATGCAGTCATCTCTGTTTGATAAATATTAATAATACCTATACTTGCGATTGTCCGCACGTGATGAGGTTATCATCGGACAACAAAACCTGCATTGGTTAGTTTCTTATTATTGAGCATCGTCTGCTTTTCGTCAAAAGATTCGAAAGGTTTAAACTTTCCTATGTTTTCAGTTGTCAACGAGAGAATAGTTTTGTTTTCAAGAGCCAACGAAATTCGGGGAGTCGATTTGACATCCGCTTATTATCACACGATTCCTACAATAAATGTTCCACACGCGATAACACCGGCAACCATCGATTTCGATGCCGCGAATAAAAAAATTTATTGGGCCGACGTACAAATGAACGAAGTGAAAACGTCCAATTTAATTGGGGGCCCTGCGGAAACTATAATAGACAGCGGTAAGCGAATTGAATTGTTTTAATCGAACCTGAAAAATTACAATTCTTACGGTTTTTCAAATTTTTTTTTTTTTTTTTAAATAGGAATAGAACATCCCAACGGTTTAGCCATTGATTGGATTTCCGGTAATTTATTTGTGACGTCTTCGGGAGCGGGAGAAAATCACATTTCGGTTTGCAATTTAAAAGGAGAATTCATAACCGTGGCAAGTATTTTTTTTTTTTTAAATCTCAAATAAGAAATCAATTTTTTTTTTTTTTTCCAAAAAAAAATATTATTTTTAAAGTTTTAACTTCTTTGCACGACAGATTATAAACGGAAGTAATCTATTTCAAGTTCGATCTCTATCTTTAAACCCGGTAAATGGTACCCTTTATTGGTCTTCCGTTAAAAATGATCTTCACATTATCGAACAGAGTAGAATGGATGGTTTCGATAGGGTGATTTTGGTATCTCAGCGCGATCAACCCTCTCTACATTCTCCCCAAAGTAAGCTTAACGATTTAAATTTATTTTTAACCGGTGATTACCGATCATTCACATTCCAGTAAATCGAATTTTTTTTTTTTTTCCAGGTTTAGTTTTTGATTTAGCGACGGATAGACTTTATTGGGTCAACATAGAATCGAGTTCGATTCAATACTACGATTTTGTTAACAACTCGGTTAAATTATTGATATTACGTGGGAATGCAGCTCGGCCGACATCCGTGGTACCCTATTTCGGATCCATCTACTACTCGGATCAAGAAGATCAAGCTATTCACAAAGCCGACATGACTACCGGGGGAAACGATACGGTGTTAAGAAACAACACGGGTATTTATTAACCACCGTTATTTATTATTTTAAAATGTTATCATCGCTCACGACATGTTTTTTCTTCCACCCTAAGGAAATATACTATCTATCAGAATCTACGATCCTAAACTTCAAACGGGTACCAACGCTTGCACAAACGATAAAGAACCCTGTCAGCATTTGTGTCTGCCGATTTCAAAAACGGAAAGAGTTTGTAAATGCGCCACCGGTTATTTTGTCGATGTGAATAATCCGACCAAATGCAAAGGTATCCATGAAGTTGAAAAAATCGTTTAGTGATATACTAATGGTCGTCGTTACCGTCGCATTGATATAAATTATAATCAAATTATAGGCATCGAAGAATTTATTATATATTCCATCAATTGGGAAGTAAAAGGATTGGCTCTACCACCCGGTGACAATTACACAAAAGTTTTGGGACCCTTATCGCGCGTATCCATGGCCACGAATTTGGGATTTTTATACGACAAAGAACTAATATTTTGGGGTGACAGCGATCAGGGAAAAATCACAAAGATAAAAAGGGATGGTACGAATAGAGAAACGGTCATCGAACGGTATGAAACAATGGAAAACACGGGGAGCGATTTCGTGACAGGTTTAGCCATCGATTGGATAGCAGGTGAATTTAAATTTCTCCTATCGTTTGTAGTAAAAAGTTTATGAGTGTCATTTCATTTAAATCCTTAAATTTTTCAGAAAATATTTATTGGACTGATCCTAAATTAAACGTGATCGAAGTGTCTAGATTGAATGGTTCAAACAGGTTTGTTGTCATTTCCGACGGAATAAGCAAACCGGGAGGTATCGCGGTCGATCCAGTCGTAGGAAAACTATTTTGGGCGGTAAATGGAAAATCGCCGAGGATCGAATGTAGCGCACTCGACGGTAGTAATAGAATGGTTTTAGTGAACGATACGAGTGGTTCCATAAGTACCATAAACGATATAGCACTCGACTTGGAGGTGAGTGGGATTTGAAATTTTCTATCCGAAAGTAAAGTAATTAAAAAACCAAAGTACATTTAATACTGTAATTTTCATTTTTATTATTAGACTAAACATTTGTACTGGTGTGATTCGGCACTCGATAAAATAGAAAGGGTTAAATACGATGGGTCCGAAAGGACTCTTTTGCTAGACCACTCATTGGATAACCCTCAAGCGTTTACCGTTTACAATAAACACTTGTATTGGATTGACACGTAAGAATATGCTTGTCCTTAAGAAATTAATTCATTCGGTGAAATAATTCAAAAAATTGAGTTTTTTTTTTTTCGAAATTAAATTTTTAGGACTCATTTGAGAGGAAGTATAAAATTTGCACCCCTAAGCAACCTGTCCGATTACACGGTTCTCCTTCAAGGAGTCGGTGATTCGTTAAAAGACATCGAAATATTTTCAAAAGCTAAACAAATGGGTGTGAATCCTTGTAAATTCAACAACGGGGGTTGTGCCGAATTGTGTTTGTTTAACGGAACTCATCCCGTTTGTAAATGTGCTCACGGTCAAGTAGCCAAAGATCAGAAAAATTGTGAAGGTCACACAAGTTTTTAAAAAATTTCATTTTAATATGAGGAATTTTTCAAAAATGAAATTTTTTATCGTTTTAGATTACAACAGTTTCATTATGTACTCGAGAGTGATACGAATAGATTCGATACACATAAGCGATAAAAATAATTTAAATGCTCCTTTTCCATCGATTCAAAATAAAGAACTCATGAGAAACGCCATTGGTCTTTCATACGATTATCAAAGGTCTTTGCTTTTTTACTCGGATATACAACGTGGCAGCATAAACGCCGTGTATTTTAACGGAACCAATCATACCGTTTTAATTGATCGTTAGTTATTGTGTCGTGTACTACTAATAATAATAATAATAAAGGATTAATAAGGAATAAAGGATAATAATAATTTTAGGTCAGGGTTCCGTGGAAGGATTATCATACGAATCATACGGACAAACTCTCTACTGGACTTGTAATAATGAAGCAACAATTTCCAGAATGAATCTCTCGCAACTTATCCCACACATAGAACCGTACAATTCGAATACAACGAAATCGTCTAAAATCGAATTGTCCAAAGTTGAAATCGTCGTTAATTTAGAAAAAGAAGATAAACCAAGAGGAATCGTTACCGACAGTTGTAACTCGTACGTAAAATGATGATGATGATGATGAGTTTTCAAATTTTTTTTGTTTAATCGTGAAGAAATTCGAAATGATTTTTTTTTTAGACGAATATTTTGGACGAATTGGAATCATCAAGCACCGTCAATTCAAAGATCATTTTTAAACGGATACATGGTTCAATCGATAATAAAAACAAATATAAGAATGCCCAATGCTATAACGTTAGATTTTATGGCAATGAAATTGTACTGGAGCGATGCTAGACTGGATAAAATCGAACGTTGTGAAACAGATGGAACTAATCGAGTTGTGGGTTTTGTTGTTGTTTTTCTCTCAAGTAGTCAGTCATCGATAATAATAATATTCACTTACCTTAAAAATTTTTTTGTAAAGGTTCTCAGTAATACATCTCCTCAACATCCTTTTGACATGGCCGTCCATGGTAATTACTTATTTTGGACGGATTGGGTACTCCATGCGGTAGTCAGAGCGAATAAGTTAACCGGAGAAGACGTTCATTATTTGAGAAAAGACATTCCTCGACCGATGGGAATAGTTGCCGTTCACGACGACACTGCAAAATGTAAAATATAACATTAATTTTTGGCTATATATACTTACCTTTGTTTGAAATGAACCACGTGAAGCTTAACGTCTGTAAAAAAAATTATTTATTTATTTTAAAGGTCATAATAATCCTTGTCTGATTGCTAACGGAGGTTGCGAAGACAAATGCAATTTGGATGCAAGCGGATTCGTTATTTGTTCTTGTTTTTCCGGCAGAGAAGTGTTAGCTCATAATCCGAAAAGATGCGTGGAAGCCGTGGTTGATGTTTACGAAAATGGTACTTGCGATGAAAATGGAAAACATTTTAAATGTTCTTCTCACGGAACGTGCATACCCTTCGAACTCACTTGCGATGATGTAAAACATTGCGAAGATGGAAGCGATGAATTTATAACTTATTGCGGAGGTTAGCACTTAGTCAGTGATGGTAGTTTTTTGTGGTAAAGATCAAAAAAAATTTTTTTTAATAATTATTTTATTGTTTTTTAAGCTTCCAGAGTTTGTCACGAAGGTTACTATAAATGTGCCAACAACAGGTGTATTCCTAATGCGAGCGTCTGTGATTTAATCAACGATTGTGGTGATAATAGCGATGAATACGAAAAGTAAGAAATAGAACAACAACAAAAACAATATCAATATGTTTTTACGTAAAAACTAATTTGTTTTTTTTTCTCTTTTCTCCTCCTTCCCCCCTCAAGTTGCTCCTGCTCAAAACAAGATCAATTTAAGTGTGCCAATGGTCAATGCATAAGTAAAAATTATAGATGCGATATGGAATCAGATTGTAGGGATGCCAGTGATGAAATAGGATGTCGTAAGTTTGAAATATTTATTTATTTATTGGAATATTCAATTGCTTTTATCTTTAAAAAAAATTTTTTTCTTATGCCAGCACCTCACGAGTGTTTGGGTATTCCAAATTTGGGTTTGAATTTAAATTCTTCGAAACAGTGGATTCCTTGTAATTATACGACAGCATGTATTTTAAGCTCTTGGATTTGCGACGGTCAAAATGATTGCTGGGATAATTCCGATGAAGAAAATTGTACAAAAGAAGTAACCGGTAATTTAACCACGAGGAATATTATATATATTTATTTTATTGTTTTTTTAAATTTATTTTTTTTTTTTTGGAAAAAATTTATGTATGATCAGATAATAAATCCAAGGAATGCGGTGGTAAACAATTTAAATGTAACAACGGACAATGCATTAACATCACTTGGAGATGTGACGGTGATAATGATTGCGATGATGGTACCGACGAGCATAATTGTACTTATTCGTGTAGAAAAGATCAGTTCAAATGCGGACAGGGAGAATGCATTCCATTGACTTGGCAATGCGATTCGACTCCAGATTGTTCCGATCATTCCGATGAAGACACTAATTGTCGTACGTCCATCATTAAATAACGTTTAAAATGTTTTAAAAACTTGATTTTGAATTATTTATTATTATTATTATTGTTGTTGTTGTAGAAAATCGAACGTGTCCTTTATCTTATTTCAAATGTAATTCGACTGGAAGATGCATACCTAAAAAGTGGGTATGTGATAGCGAACCCGATTGCACCGACGGCTCCGACGAACAAGTAGATCAAGGATGTTCTCCTTCGAATCACACTTGCAGTTTGAATATGTTTCAATGTTTGAATCATCGTTGCATCGATGAGGTATGACAAATGTTTTTTGCGTCGTCTGCAGTCATCAAAACATTTTCCATTTCAATAATAATGATAAAAATTTTTGATTTAGGATTTGTACTGCGACGGAGACGATGATTGCGGAGACGGTTCCGACGAGCAAACCTCGTGTTTGCCCCTTTGTTCACCCGATCATTTCAGATGTAAAATCGGTTTGTGCATCAATAAATCCTTGATTTGCAACGGAGAAAATGATTGCATCGATAACAGTGACGAAGAATTGGCAGAATGCGGTAAAAAAAAATAAAATAAAATAAAACCGACGGCATTGAAAAAAAAAATTTTCATTTCGTTTTTCTTTTTAGCTAATAAGACTTTTGTGTGCAATCCGGAAACTCATTTCGAATGCCGAAATAAAATTTGCGTCGAAGAGTACCTCCTCTGTAATGGTCAGGATGATTGCGGAGACTTTTCCGACGAGATAAAATGTAATATTAACGAGTGTCATCAAGATCCTCCTCCTTGCAGTCACATTTGCATCGATAAAAAAGTAGGGTAAGTAAGCGTACACGCACAAAAATTTTTTGAAAATAATAATAATTATTATCATTAAAAATTTTTTTTATGTCTTTGCGTTTCAGGTTCGAGTGCAAGTGTAAAGAAGGTTTTAAAGTAAACGAAAATGACACGTCGCTGTGTCGAGATATTAACGAATGCGAATTGCCGGAAAAACCTTGTTCACAATTTTGTAGAAACACGTTGGGAAGTTTTGTGTGTTCCTGTGACGTAGGTTACGCATTGAAAGCCGATGGAAGGTCGTGTAAAGTCAATTCGAGTAAGACGAAAAAATTTGTCAAATTATTTCTTTGTTTTTTTTTTTTTTCTCATTAAATAAAATGGTGGAATGTGATTTCAGCGATCGAACCCAAACTCATATTCACAAATTTTCATTACATCAGAGAAATAAATTTCAACGGTCATGCAGCACTTTTGGCAAATAATTTGACGAACGCCGTCGCATTAGATTATGATTGGCTGGAACATTGTATTTATTGGTCTGACGTCACCGTATTAGGTTCGAGCATAAAACGATTTTGTTCCGATAATTCTTCCTATCAGGTATTGCAAAAAATTAAAAATTTCATTTTCATCTACTAAATTTTGAACTACAGCACTAATATTATTTTGCGATTATTAATTTTTTTTTTGTTGACAGATACTTCATTCTGCTTCTCTTCAAAATCCGGATGGATTAGCCGTCGATTGGGTGGGCCGGAATTTATATTGGTGCGATAAAGTTTTGGATACGATTGAAGTATCGAAATTGGACGGAAGGTACAGAAGAGTTTTAATCAACAAGAATCTACAAGAGCCGAGAGCGATTACGTTAAATCCAAGTGAAGGGTAATTTTAAACAAGCAAAAGAAAAATGAAAAGGAGTTGGTGGAAAAATCAAAATAAAAATTTTTTGTAAAATTTTCAGAGCCATGTATTGGACCGACTGGGGCGATAAACCTTTTATAGGAAAGGCCAACATGGATGGAACGAATTTCCGGTATCTCGTCAACGAATCTTTGGGTTGGCCAAATGCTTTGACGATATCATACGAAACGAAGGAATTGTTTTACGGGGATGCTCGACAGGATTACATTGCCATGTGCGATTTGGAGGGTAAAAATCGCAGGATTATTTTGAGTAGGAATTCAAATCCCGATGCCAAACTCCATCACATATTCGCCATGACAGTTTTCGAAGATTATTTGTATTGGACGGATTGGGAATTGAAAACTGTTGAAAGGTGTAATAAGTACAGTGGTAAAGATTGTAAAACTATGGTCAAATTAGTTCACCGTCCGATGGATGTACACGTAAATATCGAGACACGTGATATTTTATTATTATTTTTATAAAATTATTTCGTCCATTGTAATTTTTTTGTTAGGTTTATCATCCGTTTAGACAACCGCAGTTGGAACACAATCCTTGCGAAAACAATGGCAATTGTTCAACTTTGTGTCTTTTGAC
Source organism: Pediculus humanus corporis (assembly GCF_000006295.1). Lineage (NCBI taxonomy): Eukaryota > Metazoa > Arthropoda > Insecta > Psocodea > Pediculidae > Pediculus > Pediculus humanus. The sequence continues at coordinate 204,640 of NW_002987790.1, forward strand.
TGCGAATAATTCTCACGTGTGCATGTGCCCAGAAAATTTTATATTGGGTCCCGATAATTCATCTTGCATCGCAAATTGCACATCGTCTCATTTTGTTTGTAATTCTACTTATCAATGTATTCCTTTTTGGTGGCGATGCGACACTCAGGTAAATTAAGTTATTCACTCACCCACTTGCCCCACATAATAAAAAAATCTAATGTTATCTTTTTGATTTTTAGGAAGACTGTGCAGATGGATCCGACGAACCGGAACATTGTCCGGAATTCACTTGCTTGCCTGGACAATTTCAATGTAATAATTCTCGGTGTATTCATCCAATAGAAATTTGCGACGGTGAAACTGATTGTTTTGATGGCTCCGATGAAAGAGATTGTAATCAATACACTTGTATGAACACGCAGATTAAATGCAAAGGAAATGACACAATTCAAGACAGGTTTTTAAACAACTTCCAACATGTATGTGTAGTGTATAGTTTTTTTCCCCTAATAAATCCACGTTGGTATTTTAGATGTATTCCGAGTACCAAACGGTGTAATGGTGTTGTTGACTGTCCCGTTCATGGGGAAGATGAAGCCGATTGTCCCAATGAAACTTGTTCAGAAAATCAATTCACTTGCAATAATGGAAAATGTATTCCTCTTGTATGGCTATGTGATGAAGATGATGATTGTCAAGACAATTCCGATGAAGGAGAATATTGTGCCAAAAGAACTTGTCCGAGTGGTCATTTCAAAGTAATTTTTTTTTTTTTTTTTTGTTTTGAACTGTTTGTTTTTTATTATAAATTAAAAATTGTTTTTTTTTTTTTTTTTAAAAGTGTTCCAACGGTCGGTGTATTCCATCTTCGTGGAATTGTGATGGCGATGCCGATTGTCCAAACGGTGAAGATGAACCACCAGAATGTGCACACCATTCTTGTGAACCGTCTTATTTCAAATGTGCCAATTACCTTTGCATACCAGGTAAAAACCATCCGTTTGGTTTTAAAACTCCCAAAAATTTCTGATATTTACACGCAGTATGTTTGTTTGTGTCAGGACGATGGAGATGCGATTACGACAACGACTGTGGCGACAACTCGGATGAAATGAATTGCACGATGAGAAATTGTTCAGAATCAGAATTTAGATGCGGAAACGGAAAATGTATTCGTGGATTGTACAGATGCGATGGAGAATATAACTGTGAAGATCTCAGCGACGAAGTTAGTGAACTCAATTGCTTTGTGTCCTTCATTTAAAAAAAAAAATTTTTTTTAATTGAAATTTTTTCTTTCATTCTTTAATTATTTATTATTTTTTCTAATTTTCCAGCTTAATTGCAATGCTACGTGCTTACCAGGAGAACCTTGCTACAAATCCATCGGATGCAATTCATCAGATCCGAATTGCAAAGAAGAAGATGCTACCTGCGTAGGCTCAAACTGTACCGTTTCATGCTTACCCAATCAATTCTCATGCAAAAACAAACAGTGTATAGAGGTGACGTATAAATTTTTATTTTAATTTTCATCTATCAAACGAATTTAATTTTTTCATTAACAAAGCAAAAAAAAAATTTACAGAGTATTTGGAAATGCGACGGAGATCACGATTGTAGCGATGGATCTGATGAAGACCCTAAAATGTGTGCCGTTATGCCTTGCGAAATCGGACAACATAGATGCTCGAAAAATATTTGCATTAGTAAAAACTACCTATGTGACGGTCGAGACGATTGCGGAGACAATTCTGACGAAAACAAAGAGGTAAGTCATCGGCCATTTTGTTCTACAATTATCTCATTTTCAAAAAAAAAAAAAAAGAATAAATTTAATTTTCATGCTTTTTTTCCCTCCGTAATTAGTTTTGTTTGGCGGAAGGAATTTGTCCAGCCGATCAATTTCGGTGTGGCAATGGAGATTGCATATCTTTAAAATTAAGATGTGATGGATTCAATGATTGCGGCGATAATTCCGATGAAGGAAATTGTCAATTTTACACTTCGAAAAGATGCGCATTGGAAAACAAAAACTGTTCGGATTTAAATCAAAAAAAACATTATTGTTCTTTCGGTTCTTGTTCGCAAAAATGTATCGAGAAAAAAAATTCTTATTCTTGTCAATGTGAAAAAGGTTACACTCTCACGTTCGAAGAAACGAGCACTTCTAAAATGAAAGAAGGAACGAAAGAAAAATCGAAAAATTACAAACCGGGTTCATCCGATAAAAAAGATTCCAGGGGGCTCGAAAGCGAAAAAAAAGGAGAATTTTCCGATGTACATAAATCGTGTAAAGCAATGGGAAGTGAAGCTGGCCTAATAGTAATTAGAGATACCGATATGGCAGTGCTAAGCCCGTACAAAAGTCGTGGAAGCGAAAGACAATTAAATTTGGCAAAAACAAATTTGAAAATTAAAAACGTCGACGTTCTCTACAACGACAGTCAAATAACGGTTTTCTTTACCGACTACGTCAAAAAGACCATAATGAGAATGATTGTGAGTAAAGACGATTTAAACAATTCGAGATTGAAACGAGAAATCGTATCCCCGTCGGAATCCACTCCTTTACCACCAAACCCTTCGTGCGATTTAGAAAATATTTTACTAAAACAAAATGCTGATATTTTCGGAATGAAATACGCAGATTCGAAAAGAGAAATTAATTACGATTTTATCGAAGCGGAAAATTTAGCATTCAAAACGCAATACGATTACAAAATGAAAAAACAATTGAGATTTAAACGAGATTCGGACACTTTGAAATTAGTCGTCGGTGAACTTCACGATCCGAAAGGACTTGCTATCGATTGGGTCGTCGGTAGATTGTATTACATAGATAAAATACCAAATGAAAAATCCGCGTTTTTGATGGCATCCACATTGAATGGCCGTAAAAAGACGACAATTATAAAAACGAATTTGATCGAACCCATGGATTTAGCTCTCGAACCGAAAATGGCTCTACTCTTTTTCACGGATTGCAATTTGAAATTCCCAAAAATCGAACGGAGTTTCATGGACGGAAGTCATCGTAAATTAGTCGTGTCGAAGGATGTCGTTTGTCCGAGCGGAATAAGCATCGATTATCCATCGTCCGTTTTGTATTTTGTCGACACGAAGCTGAACACTTTGGAAAGTGTCGATTTCAACGGAGACAACAGAATGGTGGTAAAAGCTTTCAATAAGGACTCATTCAGACCGTACAAACTCGAGATATTTGAAGATTTCGCATATATTTCTTCGTATCAAAACGAAAACGTTTTGCGCATGAATAAATTTGGCCGCGGCGAAACGAAAAACGTCATTCAGGGAGTTCGAAATAGAATGTCGGATATCGTGATATTTCAGGAAAACAAACAGGAAAAAGGACTTTTAAATCCGTGTCCGATGGGTTCCTGTCACGAAAGTTCTTTGTGCGTCATCGGGTCTTCGAATACAAAAACTAACATAGTGAAAAAATCATGCTTGTGTCCGGACGGATTGCAAAAAACCGTTTTGGCAAATTCAACGGTAAGTAAATTACAATAATAATAATAATGATAATGGTCAAAAGTTTTCAAAATTTTCGTCTCTATAACTCTTTTACGATTATAGGTAATTTGCAAAATAATGGTTCCCGATAAAAAGTGCGATTTATTCTGTCACGAGGGTAAATGCGAAATGACGAGTGCCGGACCGAGATGCAAATGCAATCCCAATTACGAGGGTACCTTTTGTCAAAAATTTAAATGTTCTCAATACTGCAAAAATGGAGGTGAATATTTCAGATGATAGACTTCTTAATAATGATTAATTTTTTTTATCCAGTTTACGATAATCGATTTTTTCATTATTTAAAATAATTTTAGGCATTTGCGTGGAAGTAAATTCGAATAATCGACCAAATAAGGAATTAATATGTCACTGCGGTCCTGAGTTTACCGGAGAACGATGCGAAACACGTATCGAATTTTGTAAGGACCGGTGCCTTAACGGAGGACACTGTGTTAAATTTCCATCGGGAATACCCCATTGCGAATGTCCTCCCGGATTTATTGGTAATATATATATATATATATATATATAATGTTTTTTGAAAATTTTCGACTCGAGCGACGGGAGCGATGCTAACTTGTTAACGATTTATTATTCTTTCGCGTTTAGGTACCCGTTGCGAAAACTGCATTAATCTCCGTTGCGAAAATAATGGAATTTGCGTGAAAACAAACGGAGTCGAAGAGTGTTCGTGTCCGAGGGAATTCGTTGGTCCCACTTGTTCTAGATCGGTTTGTGAAAATTTCTGTGCTCGAGGAAATTGTACGATTATATCCGGAGAACCCGTTTGCAGTTGTCCTCCCGGTTACAGCGGCAAGAAATGTGATCGCGACGCTTGTCAAGTAAAATTAATTTTAAAAAATTTTCTTTTTTCTTCTTCTTCTTCTCATAACGATGAACTAACAATCAATCATTTTTCGATTTAGGGCTACTGTTTAAACAATGGTGTTTGTCGATTGAACGGTAGAAACGTTTATTGCGAGTGTCCTCCCGACAGAACAGGTCCAAAGTGTGAAACTTACGTTTCCAAATGCACTGACGCGTACTGCAGAAATGGTGGAACGTGTTACTCCAACGAAGGCAAAAAATTTTGCAGGTTAAATTTGAAATTAAATTCGTTTTACGAGAACATAGAAATTTTCTCAAATGATTTAAAAAAAAAAAAAAAATCGTTTTGATTTTAGATGTCCCGTGGGTTGGGGCGGTGCTACCTGTCAAGAATGGTTAAGTTGCGATCATTTTTGTTTCAACGGTGGAACTTGCGAGCACAGCGACAATCCTTCCATTTCCCGCGTATGCGCGTGAGTATAATTTTTCTTAAATATTTTCATAAGTTTTTTTTTTCATTTTCTAATTTGAATTATTTTTCAGTTGCGGACCGGATTTTACCGGTGTCCGATGCGAAACACCCGTGAGAGGTGCTCGAAATCTCGTCAACATTGATGATAATAAATCACCCAACACCATAACCGTAGGGATTTTGATCGCCGTCACCGTACTCCTACTCCTGTTGCTAATAATTGCTGGAGCTTATTTTGTAGTCGTGAAATTTCGACGGTAAAAATTTTCCACTTTCCCGTTTTCCTTCGTTCAATTTTTCCTTTTATCTATTAATACCATTTAAAATTTTTACTTTCAGAGGAGCTGCTTTTAGTCACGTGAGAATGACCGAAAACGTAGAAATAAGTAATCCTATGTATTTGAGAGGAGAAGACATGGACGAAACGGAAGATCCTCCCGAAACGAGTGGGGATGCAAAAGTAAAATTAACAAACCTAAATTGATTTCCCCTCCCCCTCCCCCTTATCTAACAAATATTGACGATATTTATTTTTCAGAATTCGAATAATTTTGCAAATCCCGTTTACGAATCATTGTACAGCGGAGGAGAAGAAAAAAAGACTTTATTAAGCGAATTACACGGGGAACCTCTACCATTGGATAACGAATGCGTGTAAGAAATGATAAACGCGACTGGAAAAATCGTACTCAGGTTATTAAATATTATTATTTAATGATTTTATTCGAATTATAATCTGATTATTATCATCATCATCATCATCATCGGTATCATTGAATTTCGTTTTTCAAAAACGTATCGTAAAGGTAATAATAATACTCAGTACGCACGACCCCCCCCTCTCTCTATTCTATTTTTTTTTTTAATTAGTTTTCAAAGCGAGTACATATTAAAATACACCCCCTGAGCTTCGTTAATTACATATTATTATTATTATTATTATTATTTGTATTGTTTTTTTTTAAATGGTAATAATAATAATTTTAAAGAGAATCGTTATTGATTACAATAATTTGAAACGAAATATAAACCTTATCTAGTCACGAGTATTATTAAAAAAAAAAAAAAATCGATTAATCGATACGTCATCGAAAAACATAATTTCCAATCACCGGCATTGTTGAAAACTAAATGGAAAATGTTAAGTTTGTTTAAAAACAATATAGAAAAATAATAATAATAATAATAATTTTAAAAAAACAATAAATCGTATGTAAATAAATATAAATAATTTTGTCTGTCCAAAGATTGTTCATTTATAGCAACGATCAAAATAAATAAATAAATAAAAAATCTTTTAGCTTGTAATTAATTATTTTTGTAATGATTAGTGTAACAGTACCCCAATTGAAAGTAATGGCGGTTGTAATGATAATAATAATAATAATAATAATTACAATTCATTTTATTCATATTGAATATTATGATAATAAAATTAAAGTTAAAAAAATTTTTTGTTATGGGCTCTGCATGTTTTTGTTTTTTTTTTTTTTTTTTTTTTTCAAAAGGTTGTGGGAAGAAAAAGTAAAAATAAAACAAAAAGGCAACTTTAAATATTATTCTGTTTTTGTTTAAAAGAAAAAGAAAAAGAAAGATTAATAAAAAAAAAAAAAAAAAAATTGTGATTAAAAATTATGTACTTTATCATTATTAATTTTTAAGAGGCCTTTCTAATTATGTAAAAATTATTAATATTATTATCTCTATCATTATTATTTGTGTATAATATAAAAATTTCAATTGTCTCTCTCTCTCTTTCTTTTTATCTAATTGTTAAAGTAATTACAAACAAAAAGCAGCTCTCTTTTAATTATTATTATTATTATTATTATTATTTTTTAGGTTAGTTTATAATAAATTTAAAAAAAATTTTTGTTAATAATAATAATTTTTTTTTTTTATAAAGAAAAATTTGATATAATATTTAAGGTGAATAATAATAATAATAATAATATTATTATTATTTAACAAATCTTGAATTATTTTAATTATTGATTGCAATCATTTTATGAATCTCATGTTAAAATCATTTAAAAAAAAAAAAAAAATTTGTTGAAAAATTTTATGTTAAAAAAAAAAAATATTAATAATTTTAATTGTAATTGATGCCATATTTGATAAGTTTTTTTTTTTTTTTTTTTTTTTTACTACTACTACTACTACTACTACTTACGTGCCAAATTTTCATTAATAAATTATTTAATTTGACATAAGTTTAAGTTTTTTAAATTAAATAATTGTTGTTACATTTTTTTTTGTATAATGAAATGTGTGAATACTCTTAAGAGAGTAATGGGAAGAAAAAAAAACTTATCAAAATTTGATTAATTTAGAGGTGCTTTAAACTCATTTATTAATACCATTTAAATCAGGCATTCGAATTATTAATAATTTTCTGCTTTTTAGTAAGAAAAATTAAAATAAAAAAGCATAAATTGTATTATGACTTTTTGTACAATGCCAAAAAAAAAAAAAAAGATTTGTCAACCATCAAAATCAAAATGGCGAAAAGTATATAGATATATATATATATATATATAAAATATTGAAAAATTGATTAAATACGAAAATGTAAAACATTCATTATAAAATTATATAAATGATGCGAAAAATGTAAATGTTTTTTCATTTAAAAAAAAAACTTACCTTTATTTTATCCTCTTCTTTTTTTTTTAAACATTAATTACAAAATTTAATTTCACAAAAAACTAAAATAATTTTGTCGCGAAGAATTACTAAATTCCGCCAAATCAGTGTTGCCAATATTTGAATTATATAAATCTAGCAAAAAAGCTGTCAACAATCAACATGGAAGGAAAAGGTAAGTGACTTGTAAATCTTGACTATTTATTTTAATAAATTTTATTTTGACTCTTACATAAATTATTTTTTTTATTTAATGTTAAACAATATATTTATTTATTTTTCTTTTAAATTGTTCACAATAAAGATTTTTTTTTTTTAAATAAATTTTAAGATAATTTTTCTTTTTTTTTAAATTAATTAATAACCTTTTTTTTCAGTGAATTGACAATATAATTAAATAATAATTTTTTTTTTCTTTTTAAATTAATTCTTTTAACTAATTAATAAAAATTTTTACGATGACAATTATTATATCCTATCAATAAAAATAAATAATTAATTTATATATATATATATATAATTATTAGCAAGAATTATTTATTATTTTATCAAATATTTTATTAAAATAAAATTTTATTTAATGATGAAAAATTATATAATTTAAAGTTAAATACTTTTACTCCATTAAAATTTGCAATTACATATTTTTAATTATAGTAAAATATTAATCAAAAGGGAAATTTGACTTAAGTTTATTTATTTAATGAGATATTTTTATATTTCATTCATTCTACTTTCCTATTGTATATATAATTATGCATTTATGTCCATTTTGTAAAAAATATTGATACAAATTAAAAATTTTTTTTTAAAATGACATTTAAATAAAAAATAAATTATTAACACGAATTAAAATTTAAAAAAAAAAAATATTAGTCAGTACAAAGTAATTGACCTAAAATAAATTTATTTATTGTTATTTACTTATGTAAATTTATGTAGCAGGTTTTTAAAATATTATTAATTGTTTAATATATTGCATAAATTATTATTTTATTTTTAATAGATATCACACAAGGGGATACCCTGGATACTAAAAGTGGAAAATTAATCGAAGAAAAAAATATTAATGAAATAATTAATTTAAAAGAAGATAGTGATGCAAGTTCTAATAATTCAGATAGTAAAGTAGTTTCTATTGATGCAGATAAAAAAAATGAAAGTAAAAATATTGAATCAGGTTTTCCCACTGGTTTCGATCAAAAAGAATTGGAAGAAGAAACACCTCTTAAAATTATTTACAATAAAAATAGATATGATATTAACTTTCCTTTAAATCAAACTGTGATGCAGCTTAAACATCATCTTCAAAACATTATTGGTGATTATTCATTTTTTTTTTTTTTTTTTTCGGTTATTTATTAAAAATTTTAATTATTGCAACGATAAAAAGAAAAGTAAGAAATTTTTTATTTTGTAGGTGTTCCTCGTGCTATGCAAAAAGTTATGATTAAGGGTTTAGCCAAAGATGATAGAACTTTAAAAGAACTAGGTGTTACAAAAGGTGCTAAAATAATGGTGGTCGGTTCAAAATTAGATGATGTCCTCGCTGTGTCTACTCCTAGTCAGTTAGATTTTTCAGATGAAAAAACTTCTACAACAACAAAAGAACCATTTTGCAAACAAAAAATTCATAGAAAAGTTCTCGATACTGGAGTTCCAGATGATGCTATGCCCGGAATAAAAAATATCAAAGTGATTATTTTATTTTAATTATTATTATTATTATTGTATCTAATCACTAAAATTTTCTTTATTATTTTATTTAAAAACGATTTACAGGAGGGATTACCACAATTTCCCATATCGGGAATGTTGAATAAACATGGCGGTAAAGTTCGTTTCACATTTAAATTAGAATTGGATCAATTATGGATCGGTACTAAAGAAAGAACTGATAAAATACCAATGCATTCAATAAAAAATGTCGTTAGCGAAGCAATCGAAGAACATGAGGAATATCACATAATGGTTTGTATCATTTTTCAAAAAGAAAAATAATTAAAATTTGGAAAAGTAAATAAATCTCTCGAAAGCTATCAATATATTTTACATTCCTCTATTACCATGTATTTTATATTTCTTTTTTTTAGGCTTTACAATTAGGTCCTACCGAAGCATCTAGGTATTGGGTATATTGGGTACCAGCTCAATATGTAGATGCAATTAAAGATGCTATTTTGGGAACTTGGCCGTTATAATTTGAATTTTTTTTTTTCAAAAAAAGGAGATTTATTTCAGTGACTTTTTCATTATCTTTTTATTTTTTTTTTTTTTTTAAGTTTGCCCAAATTAATTTTTACGAAATTATTATTATTATTATTATTATTATAGATTTTATACATTAATAAAACACAAAAAAAAAAATTTAAAAACATTTACCGATCTGGAACTTTTGTCGCATCACTCACAATTTATTTATAAATTAAAATTTTCTTACTTATTAGAAATTATTAAATTATTTAAAAAAAAAATCTTGAGCCTTTAATTTAGTAAGTTTTTAAAAATAAAATTTTTAATTTTTTTTTTAATAGAGTAGCTTTACAATTTATATATATATAATATAGTGATTATATTATTTTTATAATGTACAACAACATTAAGTTAAATAAGATATTTACACAATTATATATATATATATATTTCTTAAAATTTAATTTTTATTTTTCTAACGGTTTATAAAAACAATAATTTTACATTTTTAAAACATCACATTTTTTTATTCAGTAATTTTTTTTTTGTTTCTATATAATCTATCAATCAATCAATCAATCAATCAATCATTAGATTGAGTAAAAAGTTTTGTTTTTAACTATCTATAACAAATATAAAATGTTCCTAAAATTAAGACTAGTTTTATTTAAAAAATACGAAGAGGAAATAAAAATTTTTATTCCGTTGCTGATATAATACTAGAATCTGTGATTGCGGACAATGTAGAATTTAATATAGAAATCGCTGTGGATGTAAGAGTTTCCGTGGATTTCGAAAATCCAGGTGTGATGATAGAAGTTGAGGTTGTCGTAGTGAGTCCTAATGTGTAAGAAGAAATATTTTTTATTGACGAAATTGCTTCTATCGATGAATTAAAGCCGCATGGATTGGAAATTCTTTCGCCAACCAAAGCATCTAGTAAGTAGGCTACTATAGACCCAACCGTGAGTCCAATGTTGTACGAAAACGTCATTATATTTCCTATAAATAAAAATCGTACATGTATTTTTTTTTTAAATTTTATTTTAACTTTTTTATAATTATTTATTTACCTGTAAGTTCTCTGTTTTCTTCAGAAACCTTACTTGGAGCTTGAATCATGGGAATGCTACCGATGAGACCGTTTGTTAAACCCAAAAGTAACGAGAAAAACATTGGATATCCTTCACCTGATAAATATGGGTGACCTCTTGGCATTGCACATAATAATAATAAAGGTATGAGTAAAACTCGACATCCCGCAAATATCAACATGTTTGTTTTTGACCAGCTGTGGCGTACAGATGCTAAGATCTAAGGTAAATAAAAAAAAAATTTTTTAACGACAAAAATTTTATCCCTAAATCAGATTTTGATAATAACGTATTTTAATTAATTTAATAAGTACCTTGCCCGCAAGATCAGAAGCATTAAAAATTGTCATTATTATCACCGGCATCCAACTTTTGAACCTACAACTAACAATTTCTGATTCGATACCTGGATATAAGCATAATGTTATGAAATAAGCAAAACCTATGGTTAACATATAAGGCCAAATACTTTTGGCGACTTCCCACCGTGCTAAAATTCCCCCTAAAACAAAATATTTTAAATTACCAAATTACCGTTTAAATGCAAATTTTTAAAATACGGTTTTTTTTTATTTTTACTTTTGAATCCTTTTAATTTTCCCGATGATTTTCTTAAATTTTTATCTTGAAGAACAATATCTTCTACTTTATACGATGGTCCTACTCCAGAACCTCTAGGTTCGTAAACTGGATTTGCAAAACTTAAAGATGAATATTGTCCAGTATTAGAATATTCTGATGCACTTCCGGTCGTCGAAGAACCAGTGTTAAATTTTAATATTCCATATTGATTTTTACAAGGTTCAGAAACATCTCCCGGATCCATCTGCGTAAAAAAAAAAAAAAACGCTCAGCCATTAATTTAAAAAAAAATTTTAAACAAATATATTTGAGAAATTTAATTAATTACCAAGCCGTAATCTTCTTTCGGTTCTAAAATAATTTTTTTCGAATCTTGACATATCGTCATGTAAAATTGCACAAAATCAGATTTATTAACGCACCGATGGAGAGCAAAACAAATTGCTATCATTAAAATCGATAAGAAAAAAAATATTAATGTGTTTAATCTTTGATCATCAATTAGACTTTTAGTTATTATTCTATTAAGGGAAACTAGCAAACCAGCAGCACCTAAAAAATATAATAAATGGTTGGTGATGAGATTTTTTTTTTCAAATTCAAATGATTCTTAAAAAATTTTTATTTACTTTCACCGGCCATTACTGCCTGAGTGTATCTACTGGGTAACATACTGGTATAACCATAAAAGCTTGATTGTTGAACTGTAAAATTCAGATCGAATGCATAAGTTCAATAAATGTCAAATTTGTTAATAAATAGACCAAAACTATTTTACAATTGAAACTTAACCTGTACAGCCAAGTGCAACCACTGCCACAGCAACCAAAGTCATTGTGTAAGTAGTATTGGGTCCAAACACTTCCCACCAAATTTCACCAAAAATAACAGCAAATAATAAAGTAAAGAAGGAAATCAAGTATCCTGAAAAAATTTATCATCATTATTTACAGATCAAAAGTAATGGAGACATCATCAACAATAAATATTACCAAAAGTGATTCTAGTATTTAAACTTAATGTTTCAACAAGAATGTTGTTACCCAAAACCGCAAAGAATGCCATTACAATGTACACTAAAGAAATGTCGAAGACGATTGTTGTGCCTGGATATCGAGATTGAAAATAGTCTACAGCTATTGTAAAACTAAAGGTAAAGAAAAAATACATTTAAAAAAATGATATATTATTGATAATGATTAACATCATGAAATCTTTAAGTAAATTCGTACCTGTTATAAGGTAAAAGAAATCCTGTACCGGCTAATATGAGGGCATAATAAACTATATTAAATTTATCAACAGGAGGTGTCAAATGACTAAATCCACTATTAAATCTAAAATCATGCACGGTTTTTCCTAATTGAATATATCCTCTGCTTAAATTTTCGTCCATTTTGTTTTTCTAAAACAATTTTTTTATTTAAAAAAAAATTCAAAATCGCAACGAAATAATTAATGATTGCGTATTTGTGTGAATTTAAATTAATATAATCAAAGCTAAATACCTTTTTAAATAAAGTTTTTTTTGTTAAACTTTTGTAATTTAAACAAAAATTAAATATTTATTCTTCAAACTTCAATGTTGTTGAAATTTACAACTGACATTTTTTTTTTTTTTTTTTAGTGGAATGCAAGCAATATTTTTTAATATTATGCACCAAGAAAGTTATGATGATTTAAAAAAAATCATTTTTTACAAAAAAATTTTTTTTTTTTTTTCCACAAACACAAATTATTGATTCTGCGTATAAAATAAAATTTTTTGTGAGCATGTTTAAGGAAATCTTAAAATCTCCAATTGGTTTCCATAAAAGGAAAATTTTTTAACGCTTTCCATTTTGAAAATTTCTAAAAAAAAAAGTATAAATATATACATTATTAGTCGTAATTTACAATTAAAAAAATTTTCAATAAACTTTAAGCTTACTCATATAATTGAAAATAATTCTGATTTATCCGGGTAATTTATATATAACGGTTTTTTTATCTTTAAATTTAAAGAATTTATTAAATATTAATTGAAATATTATGTTATTAACTTATTTTCGCTTTTTTAAAACTTTAAAACTATTAAGAATTATTTTTTAAACATAATCTTTAATAATAATAATAATAATAATAAAACAAAAATTAATCCTAATTAATCTTTAAAATGAATTAAGTATAACTTAAAAATCCATTGGGCGTGATTTTCCCGCTCTTCGTCGTCTTATTATCTTCCTTTGTTTACTCTCAAAGGAAAATATGTTTTATGTTCAAATTGACAGTAGGTAGGTAAATGTCAAAGTATTATTTAAAATGATTAATAAATAATTTTATAAGTCTTTTTTTATAAAAATGTGAAAATCAAAACACTCAATAACAGTTTTAATATAATAATAAGTAATCATTAGTAGTTGTTAATCGAGAAAAATATTATGGCACATGATATTTGTCATCTGCCTGAACCTCCGGAAAATTTGACACTTAATATTAGACCCTTCGAAAGGGTTCATACTTGGGAGAAAATTTCAAAGTGTGACAAGTACACAGCTGCGGCTAGAAGCAAACACACGTTGGTCGCTTACAAAGATGTAATTTATATTTTCGGTGGTGATGGAGGTAACGTTATGCTTAACGACTTGATACGATTTGACGTAAAAGAGAAATCTTGGCATGTTGCTCATTCGTTTAAAGCTCCTACTCCGAGATACCATCATTCGGCCGTGGTTCATGAAAATTCTATGTACGTTTTCGGTGGATATACAGGTGACATTCATTCAAATTCTAATTTGACAAACAAAAACGATTTGTATGAATACCAATTCCAAACAGGCCAATGGCTGGAATGGAACATTGTTGGAAAGGGGCCAGTTGCTCGGTCGGCACACGGAGCCGTTGTGTACGATGAAAAGATGTGGATTTTTGCCGGATATGACGGTAATGCAAGACTGAATGATATGTGGACAATACCACTTGTTGGTGGATTTCCAAAAACTTGGACTAAAATTACTCAGAATGGAGAATGTCCCCCCACATGTTGCAATTTCCCTGTTGCAGTTGCTCGCGATAGTATGTTTGTTTTTTCCGGTCAAAGCGGTGCTAAAATTACCAACAATCTTTTTCAGTTTAATTTTAAAGATTATACATGGATTAGAATATCAACTGATCACATTCTAAGAAAAGCACCTTCTCCACCTGCCAGGAGGTTTGGTCACACTATGATTGCATATGATAGGCATTTGTATGTGTTTGGAGGGGCTGCCGATGGAATATTGCCAAATGATTTACATTGTTATGACCTAGATACTCAAACTTGGTCTATTATTACCCCATCATCTGACAGTCAAATTCCAAGTGGAAGATTATTTCATGCTGCAGGTTTAGTTGGTGATGCCATGTATGTATTTGGAGGTACAGTAGATAACAATGTGCGAACTAAAGAAATGTACAGATTTCAATTATCTTCTTATCCGAAATGCACTCTGCATGAAGACTATGGAAGATTATTGGACAACAAAGAATTTTGTGATGTTGAATTTTTATTAGGACCAAATGAAGAATGTGTTAAAGCACATATAGCATTAGTTACAGCCAGATCAAAACCTCTAGCTAACATTATAAGACAAGAACAAATTAATCAGAATAAAAAAAGTTGCACACCAGATAATTGTAAAATAATAAACTGTGATACTCCTATTCAACTAAAATTACCAGAAGCAGTTCCTGAAGCTTTTAAAATGGTTTTAAGTTTTATTTATAAAGATGAAATAGATCCTACAAAATTAGTCGATAATTTAGAATCGAAAAAAATTGTCTTGTTAATTATGGATGTTTTTAAATTAGCTTGTGAATTGGAATTAAAAAGATTACAGCAATTATGTATGCAGTATTTAGAAAACACATTTAATCATCAAAATGTTTTGTCTGCAATGCACTATGCATCAAATTTGAAATTAAACTTTGTTAAAGAATATTGTTTGAAATTTATTGTTAGAGAATCAAACTTTACTCAAATAGTTATGAGAGATGAATTTGAAACTGTAGAAAAAGAATTAATGATAGACATAATAAGGAGGAGACAAATGCCTGAAGTTTTTAAAGGCAATGAAAATAATGTTGAAAATGTTGGAACCAGTTTAGAGGAGGATTTAGAGGCATATCTGAAAAAAGAGGGAGAAGATTTTTGTGATATTATTTTAAAAGTAGAAGATACTCAAGTCCCTGCTCACAAAGCTATTTTGGCAGCTAGATGTGCATATTTTCAATCCATGTTTAGATCCTTCATGCCTGCCGATAAAACTGTTAACATTCAAATCGGTGATATCGTTCCATCCAAACAATCCTTTGATTCTTTACTTAGATATATTTATTGTGGTAATATTAAAATGTCTCCAGAGGATTCCCTTTATTTATTTTCAGCTCCTTATTTTTATGGTTTCTCAAATAATAGATTAAATGCATTTTGCAAACAAAACTTAGAAATGAATGTTAGTGTAGATCATGTTTTACCCATTTTAGAAGCTGCTGATAGTATGTGTGCAAATGATATGAAAAAATATGCCCTCAGACTGATAGTTCAAAATTTTTCTAAAGTTGCAAGGTCATCCAAAATGAAAACATTAAACAAAGAATTGTTGTTAGATATTTTAGAAGCTTTAGCAACTGAAATGAGTGACTCTAAGTCGTAAATACAAGAACTACTACTACTATAATGTATCATTTAAGGGAAAGAAAGCACTTTTCTTAATTTCACTTTAGCATTTAAAAAAAAAAAAAAAAAAAACTTTCTAGTATTATAATTAGTAATACTAGAAAGTTACTATAACTTCCAAAGAAAAATGAATATTAATTAATTCAAAGAATGAATGAGTTACCCTTATAAAATTAATATTACTTTACCAGTGTTTAAAATGATTGTGTTAAAATTATATTGAAGTTATTCTTCCATAAAAAAAAACGAAAAATTTTTTAATTTTTTTTACTAGTTAATTAGATGGCATTATTTTCCTATGCACTACCTCTTGTTACCAAAATATAATAAAAAATTTCTATCAGACAATTTATAAATTTTGATAAATAGGCAAAAATTTATTTAAATAACAGTATTTACATATTAAGTTATAATAAAAAATAAAACCTATTCCTAACTTATAAAATTTTTACTATTTTTTTTTTTTTTTTATATTCTATACAGGTGTAATTGATCCTGCAACTGCTCCATTGATGTCATTTGAAATTTTTCTTCTTGATCTTGAAGTAATTGAAATATTTTTTCTAGTTGCATTTTTTCCATTCTAAAAAATACAAATGAGTATTAACATTTTTCATTATATAAAAACTGTTATTTAATGAATTTTATAAAACACATATAAATAGTAGAAAAAAAAAAAATTTACTTTTTTTCTTCTTCTAATTCATCTTTGGTCAATTTCGATTGGAGTTCTTTAACTAATGCTTTTTGTCTCATTATTTTCAAATTGGAAACTATATTATCGTCATTCCAATCAAGCATATTGTATTCATTTTCATTTATTTCCAATGGATTAGCATCAGAAGGTTCATTAATGGAAGTATATGAAGGTTCATTGTTTACCTAATGGAAAACAAAAAAGAAAAACACTACATGAGAGTCATGTATTTCTCAAACAAGGAACATAAAATTGGTAAGGATTTCATAAAACAAATTAAATTTAAAAAAACATGTACAGTAAAAAATTAAAAGAGAAATTTTTTTTTTTATTAAAAAATGTATTTATTACCTGTTCAGTATTATCTGTGTTATCCGGTACTGCATTATTTAATTTACAAAACCACCAAGTAAATAAAATAGTTAAAAAAGATATTAAATCAAAAAAAACATGGTATATACAAAGATTATCTAAAAATATTGACAAATTTTCAGGCCAGTGAAAATTAAACATTATAATCCATGAATTTGTTTTTATAGGGACACTACCTTGGCATAAACCAAGATAATGCTCAACTGAATACAATTAATTTCATTATCTAAAAGTTTAAACCATAGACCTAACCAAACGAAAAACCATGAACGTTTAATTGTAACGTAAATTATAAAACGAAATTTTGAAATTATATTTAACTTAACTAAAGTTGTTTAATTTTAAGTTTTATTTACTAAATAATTTCATTGTCAACAATGCCGTGAATTTATTTATAAGTTTTTACTAATTTTTTGTTTTTTTTTTACACTAAAAATGATTTCTTCAAAAGGTTTAAAATTCATGTTGAGCTGTGGCTGTCGTAATTTAACCCATAAACAAAATCTATTTCATTTTAACATGAAATATTTAAAACTTGTTGAAAAATCATTTTCAACTTCTTTAATAAATAATAGAAAAAAAATAAGCGTTGCTCAAGCTTTAAAACCTAATAACAATTTTTTCACTAAAGATAAAACAAATTATGAAGATACATTTGGTAATTTATCAGAATTTGAATTTAAATATAATATGATTAAGGATGATGATGAAGATGTTAAAGAATACAATCGCCGTAAGTTAGGTCCTGGGAAAAGTATTAAAAATTATATTGATGAAATTGAACGACACTTACAAAATCATGAAGTAATTCCTATAATTAAACTATTATTATTAAATATTTTTCTTTTTTTTAGTAAAATTAATTTATAAAATGCAATTTTTTATTTTTAGTATGATAAAGCTATATATAAATTAGAAGTGGAAATGAGAAATGATGGCAAGCCTTTAGTATCACACTTATATAATAGAATTTTTTTGTATAATGCAAAAATAGGAAATCTTAAAGAAAATTATAGACTGTATTTAGATTACAAAAAGAGAAATGGAATACTTAATGGAGGAATGTATACTTCAATGTTTAACACTTGTGCTAATTGTAAAAACTCATTTTTCGCATTAGAAAAAGCAACTGCCATTAGAGAACAGTTAGCCAATGATAAAAATTATTCAATCAATTTAACAAATTATAATGCAATGCTCAAAGGTATTCAAACAACTTTAGTAATTGCCGAAAAGAAAAATAAAAAAAATTATAAATGAAATAAAATGAGGAGTTTGTACATATGTATATAGTGTAACAATAATTAGTTTTTGTTTAATTTTTAAGCATTTGGTAGGCATGGGGATCTTCAAACATGTCTTGAAATTGTTGATGAAGTATTAAAAAACAGAGATAAAGTTAAAATTTCAACTTATCATTTTTTGCTACAAGCTTGTATATCCGATAAGAATGCTGGTTTAAGGCATGCTTTAATAACTTGGAGAAAAATGCTTCAATACAAGCTAAAACCAAATATTATTGATTTCAATTTGATGTTAAGATGTATCAGGGAGTGCTCATTTGGCGATTCTGATCTTATAAATAATGTCATAGAGGATATTATTAAAGAGAGTAATAAATTTTTTAGAAAAAAGGTACAACAATTTGAATTTAAATTTAACATTTATGTTTGTATTACTGTCACGAGTAATGTAAATATTGTTATACATTTCAGGTACTTATTAACAGAGTTGATGGAAAAGTTCATAGAAAAATTTTAAACATACCTGTCGACAAAGAAGAAGCAACAAAATTTTTATTTCCTAGTTTAAACGATAAAGAAAATGTAAAATCAACAAACATGGCTGAAGAAAATTGTATCGGAGAAAATAATTTAATATCTGCAACAACTACTACTACTAATATTAAACCTGAATTAATTGAAAGCAATTCAGGTTCATCTGAGGAAAATAATAATGATGTTGTTGTTGAATTAAATGATGATAAATTAGATTTAACAGAGTCCAAATTGAATGCTCAGTTACCAAATTTGTTGGCTCCCACGCCTACCTTAGGATCTGTTATTTCGTTTTCTAGTATGAGATATCCACATGAAAGGTAATGTCAATTTATGATTAAAATCACTTTGATTAGTTATTCCATATTTTAAATATTTTTTTTTTTATACTTTTATTAAAACAAAATTTTTTATTTAGATTTTCATGCTTTGGTGGTTTGTCTGGATTTTTAAAAACAATGGAAATGTACGAAGTAAAACCAGATGTTAAAACATTCACATTATTAATTGATGTAACGCATCCTAATGCTGCTGCTGAAAAGGTAAATTTCTTAAAAAATTATTTGATTGATAAATTAAAAAGTATTATTTATGACACAAATACTTTGTAATACTTTTTTTAAATTCATAAGTTAATTTAAATTTATTTTAAATGAAATAAATATTAAGGAAATAGTTTTGAGGTTAAAATGTTTTTAGTCAGCTTTAAGTAAGTATCAGTATAATAAAAAATTTTGAAAGTAAATTTTTTACATTTAGGATTTTCTAAGAATTTAAAGAGTTTTTAAAAGAATTTTCTTTGATACATTTTTTATTTTTATTATTATTTATTTATTTATTTATTTTTATTAGTTTTATGATTGTTATTATTACAGGAAGTGTTGATTGAGGCACGGAAACACGGTTTAAAATTAGATACACCTTTTTTCAATGCAATTTTAAAGAAAAGAAGTCAACGACTAGAAGATGCACAGGTACATAAACGTAGAAAATAAAAATTTTTTAATTATAATTTAATTTTTTTGTTCTTAAAAAATTATTGCAAATTAAAAATTTCATAATTTTTAGGATTTATTAATAGAAATGCAAAATGAAGGATGCAGTCCTGACATAATGACTTTTGGTATTTTGGCAATGGGTTGCAATACTCACGAGAAAGGAATTGAATTAATCAAAAAAGCTCGAAATTTTGGCATAAGGTAAATTACCATTTAAGTAAAATTCTATATTAAAAAAATTTCATTGATTATATTTTATACATTAAATAAAATTCGATTCCATTTTTAATTTTTTCAGATTAAATGCTGAAATAATTGGAGCTCTCATTCATCAGGCATGTCGCCTTTATGATTTTTATTATATCAAAACCATTTTACAAGCTGCCAAAGAAGATGAAACTGAACTGAGTGCAAAAGCCATTGTAAAGCTTGATAAAATGATAAAATTTGAAAAAATCAAAAGATTTAAAAGCAAACAACAACAACAACAACAACAACTTGAAAAAAATGAAAAAGATGAATTGACATCTTCCTAAATGTATAATATTATTTACATACTTTTTTTTCTTAATTTTAGAATTTTAATTAAAATAAAAATTGTTGAATAATAAATATTATTTATTTTTTTTTTGTCATCACACATAATATTAAATAAATATATTTGAGCTTTGAGTACAGTTTTATATGAAAAACTTTATAAAAAAGCTTTTATACTTAATATTTAATATAATAAATTATGGATTCTGATGAATCTATTGAAAAAGTATTAAAATGTATCATAAAAATTGGAGATTTTAATTTATTTTTTTAGAGTGAGGATAGTGAAAATTTTTTGATTCGATTCAATCAAAAGAAAAATTCTAATAATTTTTAATAAAAAATTATTTGATAATTATAAATAAAAATCCTAATGAAAATTAACCGTTATCAAATAGTATATAGTAGTAGGAGTATTTTAAAGTTATTTCTGTGGTTTAACGTATTAACGTGAATAAAAAAAAAATGAAGAAATTATTTACGAGTAGTTAAATCATTAAACGAAATTTATATAATTTATCAACGTTTTATATAATATTTAAATTATGGAAAATAAATTATGGATTTTCGTAATTTTTTCCATAGAAAAATAATTTTAAATTTCGAGCGGAAATGCAAGCTAGTTAACAGCGCTACAGTGGAGAATTCAAATAATAACAAATTCAACAGAAATGTCAGTTTAATTACGAATCAAAATTTTAATCAATTAAGATTTTAATTAATAATAAGATAATAAAATAATAAAATAAAAAAAATTTAAAAAAAAAATTTTATAAACTTTATTTAATTTAAAAAAAAAAAAATTAAAAGTTATATTATTTAAAAAAAAAATTTTACTCTGATATTTCTTTCAAGAAAAAAATCTAACTACGCAACTTCCGGACGCGTCAATCCACCCAAGCAGAGTACTCAGTACAGCTGCCGAAAGTGACATTAGCCTAAGGTTTTTTAACGAAATGTACATTAATGTGTGTTATTAATGATTTTTAAGTGATTAATTATAAATTAAGGTATTTATTAATTGAAATATGTTAGTAGTTTTTAGAATTAAGGTTTTTAAGGTTTATTTTCTAATGGTAAAACTGAAAATATAATAAAATTGAGGAAAATTGCCGCCGAAAAGCTCTCTATGAGGTCATCTTTCTTAGAGACCAAGCTTGGGTTTTCCACTGTTTTAAAAAAAAAAAAAATGTAATGTGGTACAAATTTAAAACTTTAAAGTTTCACAAAATATATTCATTATCGTTCTTTTTTTTCGATAAAATTTATTATTTTTTAAAAAAGCGTTAAAATTCATTTGTTTTGTGAATGCTAAATAAAGGTTGTGTGCCCCAGTTTTTATTTTTGTGATTTCACCCAAAGCTTCTCTTGTTAGGTATGGCCGCCATCTTAGTTCCTCTTCGTAAAATTACGAATACTTAAAAAAACATTTAAAATTTTTTTTTTTTTTTTTTTCTTTCTAAAAGAATAGTTTTGATTTAATTGAATTGAATTTATTTATTTTTTTATTTTTTTTGTGAATGTTTTTTAAATGTGTTGAGGTTAGATTATAAGTTAAAATTTAAAGCTACATGATTACATGTAGAAAGTTGATTTAAGGTTTAATGCTCAGGTCATAGACCCAGCCGTAGGAAAATTATTAAAGGCCTAGGCATGTCCTACATCTACTTCTGTGGGGTCATATCGCAAGCCTATTTCCTTTTCGCTTAGTTATTATTACATCGTAATTTGATAAATTCATTTTTTTTTTTTTTTTTTTTTTTTTTTTTTTTTTTTGTTTGTTGTTTTGTTTGGTCCAGAACAATTTTTTCTCGAAGTGTTGTTTTTATGTAAAATTTTTCGTGATTTTTTTTTTTTTTTTTTTTTTTTTTTTAATTGTTCAAAAACTGGAAATAATATACTTGTTTATTTTTATTCAGTGGGTTTTTTTTTTTTTTTTAATTTTTTTTACACTTAGTATTATTCTGGTGTAGTTATTAGTGAAATTAAATTATAGTATTATTATTTTTAAAATTTATTTTTATTTTTTTTTGTTTTATAGGTAGCTTAAGTGGAACTAGAGAACAAAATGACAGATCAACAATTTTGTTTAAGATGGAACAATCACCAGTCGACATTAGTGGCTGTGTTTGATGGCTTACTGGAAAAAGGTGTGCTGGTTGACTGTACATTAGCTGCCGAGGGTCAACAGCTAACAGCTCATAAAGTTGTACTAGCAGCATGTAGTCCTTTTTTGGAAGTAAGTTATTTTTAAAAAATTGTCGTTCTCTTGCATTTCTTTTTCATTTCGCCTATATATCTGAAACCTTTTTTTGAAATTACTAAAAATTTTAGCAGTTTAGAAAATATAACAAATGAAATATTTTTTTAAAAATTATTGCATTATAGCATTTTTTGTTTAATTATCTTTCCAAAATAAAAAATTATTAAAAGCTCAGCAGCATTGTTGTCGTTTCTTGCCAGTAGTAGTAGTTAATTTTCATTTCAAAAGGTTAGAAAATTTAATTTTATTCATTACAAAATAGCAGCTGTAGGCAGGCATTAAATTTCTTATGAATTACATTAAACAATTAATTACAATAATAATAATAATAATAATGATAATAATAATAATTTTATTTGTATTTAAATGAAATCACTTTTGATTCAATAGATATTTTAATATTGTTTTTTTTTTTTTTTTTTTTTTTTTTTTTTTTTTAAACTTACATTATTTACTATTACTGTTTATTTTCATTGTTTTCACACATTGTTATTTTCAAAGTTTAAAAAAAAAAAAAAAAGTAAAAGTATTTATATAATTGTTTTTATTGCTAAATGCTTAAGCTTTAAAGTTTTTTAATTAAAGCAATTTAAAAAAAAAAAAAAAATTACTTTAAATCATTATTATCACTGGAGATTTTTTTCTGTTTGAATTCCCCTTTTTTTTTTTTTTTTGAATTTTGTAATTATGCTTGCTTAGTTTTCTTTCCCCCCCCCCAAAAAAAAAATTAATTATAATGATTTTTAGTAAGTTTTTATCAAGTTTAAGTTTATTTACTTAAAAATTTGATATAAAAATTTTATGGAGAAAGTTTTTAATGCAGGTTGATTTGAAATTATTTTTGGTTATGTTGTTATACAAACATTAATTGATGTAGATTTTTTGAATTCTCTATCTATATTTTTTAGACAATGGTGGTTAAAGGGTTATTGATAAAATATTTTTTGATTTTGTTCGTCGAAATTTTCTTCTCTACGATGTCAGTTTTATAAGTTTAAAAAAAAAAAAAAAAAAAAAATGTTTACGAGATAATGTAGAGCCCATTGTTTGTTTGCCTTTCCCTTCGATAATTTAATAAAACCGTTAAAATTACAAGTTTAGGAAAAAGTCAAATTTGAAGGAGAGGAAAAAATAATAATAAAATGTCGATGGGAATTATTGAAATATCTCTTGCGGATTTTAACTTATTTCCAAATGAACGACAGGTTTAACTTGTGAATCAAAAATTAATATTTGCTGTTGTACCATAAGTCAAAATGTAACTAACTAAAGGGGGGAGGGGGTTTAGTTTCAAGTAAAAATTTTTTTGTGTGCGTCATATACATTTTGCTGTAAACGTGCGTGAAACTTAAAAGTATCGATTTTCTCTTTTTTTTTTATACTGAATTATCATATAAACATATGGGAAAAGGGAAGAAGTTAATAAGAAAAATATTGCGTACTATTTGCACACTTGTTGAGATCAATAAAGTGTGCGCGCGATTCTACTTGCGTACGTCTTTACGAATTTGCATTGCATGCGTTCATTAAATCGTACTAGTAGTAGTAGTAGTAGTAGTAGTAGTGCGTTGTAATAAAAATAAAAGAAACAAGTTCAATGTCTACAACCTTAACCCTGATTACTTGCTTGCATACAGTAATGCATATATATATATATACTAATAATGCATTTGGATATTATACTATTTCAATGGTGGTTCAAATGTTGTTTAGAAAGAAATCCTTGACCTCTATTTGGTTTTTTTTTTAAATTTAAATTGTGTCTCATTTAGTTTCGTTATGGAAAAATTGGAAGGGGAAAAATTATCAATTATCAATGACTACCCGCTAAAAGTGGTTTGCGTTGGTAAAAAAATAAATAAATTTTATAAGACAGGAAACAAATGTGTGTGTTTGTGTGTGCGTGTGTGGCATTTTTACAGATTGGATGGAATGCTGTATCGTTTGTAAAAAAAAAAAAAAAATTTTTTTCCCATTTCCCTCAATGTTTATTTACCAATTTATCTTAGATTTAAAATCTATTATCGTTGAAAACTTCATACTTGTATTAATGAAATCATTATTATTATTATTATTATTATTATTATTATTATTATTATTATTATTATTATTATTATTATTATTATTATTATGCACGAGAGATATTTAGATAATCATCGTTTTTTTGGTTCTTTTGAGGTATTTTATTAATTTGAATTTTTTTGTTGTTGCTTTTTTTTAGTAAAAGTTAACGGTTTTTTTTTATTTTTTATAATTAATTAAATTTATTTTTATGTAAAACATTTCGTCTGATTTTTTCATTTTAAATAGAAAGTTATAAGTTTAAACATTCAACGACTTATGTATAAAAAAAAAAAAAACCTGAAACAGACAATTTGATAAAGTGATGTTTAATAAAATAATAATAATAATAATTCTTATGCTCTTCAGAAATTTTAATAAAAAAAAAAAAAAAAATGTATTAATAATTAACATATTTGGTAGAAAGTTGTACGATGACTACGAACAGAGAGACAATGCACGTGTGAAATAATAATAATAATAATAATAGTTTTTTAGCTTGGATACCTTTGAATTGTTAACGTTTCTAACGTTTATTAAAAACATTTGATTCCATTTTTTGCTTTTCTATTGAGAATTGTTTTTCGTGTAAAAAAAAATTTAGAAAAAAAAAAAAAAAAGAAAAGACAATGACCATGTTTTGCCTGCAGTTAAATTTACTGCATATATTTTGTTGGCATAAATTTTTTTTTTTGGTTTTTTTTTTTTTTTTCTTCTTAAATTTACATAAATTTTTTATAAATGTCTCAAAAAAAAAAGAAAATTGATTAGATTAAATTTTTTGGTATACTTTTAATTACCTTTTTTTTTTTTTTTTTTTTTTTCTGTCGGAAATAATGAACGGTGTGTGTGTGTCTTTTGAGAATGACTTTTAAACCTTGCACCTTGGATTCATTACAAATTTCCTAAGCATAACAACCAACAAACATATTTCAATGGTTTCACGTATTTATTCATTAAATATTCAACGATGTTGTTTCTAGTGTTGTTTGCATGTTTGAAAATATTTGCCCAAACTATTTTTTTTTAATTTTTTTTTTTATGAAATTCCGCTCGCATTAAAAATGATGAAATATAAATAATATAAGTGTAAGTAAGGTTTTACGGTGGGGAAATATGGGGGGGGGGAGGCATTTTAATCGGATGGTTGACATGTTGAGTTCAATATATTATTATGGCCGGATGGACAAGCATTTATTAGAATCGCCACATAAACACACACACACACACACACCATGTTTTACTGGGTCATATAAAACCGTTTCGTTTCACGTCACCAAAAATATTTTTATTTCTTTTCTTTCGAGAAAAAAAAAAAAAAGAAGTTTTAAATATTTTACGGGAAAAGCATGCATGCAGGTATTCTATTAAACTGTTTTACCTTTAAATTTAAAAATTTTCTAGTTTATATTATTTGTTTTACAAAAGCCTTGGCAAGTTTTTTGAGATTTGACCAAATAAAAAGAAGGAATTTTTTCATAGTTTTTTTTTTTTTTCATGTGCGTGTGCGTGTATGTAAATGAAAAAAAATAACAATGAAACGGATGATGGAGGGGGGGGGGGAAGGGAGCCATAGTTTTCTTTTTGAAAAAAAATTGGGTGAAAACATCTTGTTAAATTATGGTTTTTAATAAAAGTTGTTTGACAAGATTGTTTTTATTTGATCGTTCTCTCCGAGTTGAAATTCAGATTTTATGTGAAATTTCAATTCTTTTTTTTTTTCCAAAACAAATTCTATTCTATAATTTTGCGGTTTGAAATGTTTGAGATCTTTTTTTTTTTTTTTTTTTTTACGAAAACTGCTGTTAAACCTGTTTTCTGTTTCCTAAATACTTGAGTTAAAATTTTTTTGCCGCATTCTCGACAGGTTAAATAAAAATTACCATTTTATTTTTATGACGTAAAGTAGTAGTTAATAGTAGTAAATTTAATGAGTATTTTAAAATGAGTAAAGTCGTATTAGAGAATAAGCAAACTTTTTATTTAAAATGTTTTTTTTTTTTTTTTTGTTAGGCTTGACTTAAAAATTGTTTTTCTTTTTTTACCTTATGGAATTTAGGACTAGACCTAAATTAAAATAATTGTTAAATTTTATTTAAAGTTCAAGCAGGCATCATGGTTTTTTTTTTTCTTACGTATTAATTTGATTTAACTTTTTTACGCCATTAAATAATTTTTTTTTATAAAGGTAGTATTAAAATTGAATTGATTATAGTCGTCGTACGTTAAAATTGTGAATAGTATGAAAACCCCGGAGCAATCTCGGTACATTAAGAATGCAATCGATGCGACTTTGTGTATTATATGCCTTTGAAAGCTTGCTTTAAAAGTATATGCAATTTTTTACATTTTATTATTATTATTATTATTATTTTTCCCCATGAAATTTATTTTTTCAATTTATTTAGTTTATTTATATGAATGTGAAAAAGATGTGTCATACGTAATGTATTTACTTAATTATAATTGAAATGATTTATGAATTGCGATACCTAAAATGACATAAAATTTGCATTCTTGCATTATAATAGTCCATTTTTATCAATTGTTATTTTTTTTTTTTTTTTAATAATAAATAAAAAAGGCAAACATTGCTTTAAAGTATTATTATTATTATTTTTTTATTGAATTGTTTATAATTTTGCCGTCTTTTGTTGTTATCGATTTGAATAAGGTTTCTAAAGTTATTTATTTACATTTACTTTCAAAAACATTTTTTGATGATGTTTATTATCAAATATGGATGCGCTCTATTAAAATAAATTATTGTATTGTCGGCATTGCTGAGTAAAAAATTTATTTTTTTAAAAGTGCAGACGTTGTCTTTTTTAATGTATTAAAAATTTTTTTCTTTTTTTTTTTTTTTTCTTGTATTTTCTATCTAATTACGCCCCCAATTTCCTTTAAGCTGGCTGCTCTCAATAGTTGTAGTAATTACCGTTCGTTCGTTCGTTCTTTTCTTTAATGTTATTTACCTTTTTCTTTGCAACGCAAAGTTCTTGTATGAATTCTTATAATATATGCTCCGTAATGATCAATTACTATTGATTTTCTTCTAAAGTAAATTTTTTTTTATAATTTTCTCTTTCCAGACTTTGTTAAGCCGACACTACGACAAACATCCAATATTAATTCTTAAGGATGTTAAATTTTCCGAACTAAAGGCTATGATGGACTACATGTACCGGGGAGAAGTTAACATTTCGCAAGATCAGCTCGGAACGTTCCTTAAGGCTGCAGAGTCATTGCAAATAAAAGGGCTTTCGGATAGCGGTGGGGGAAATGAGAAATCCGTAGATTCTCATTCGAATAAGAGACATCATGACAGAAAGCAACATAGACCAAATTCACCTTTAAGAAATTCATTATTAGGCGAATCGAAGAGGGCCTCTTACAATTTGCAAAATTCAGTTAGAAATTCATTAAAATCTTCTCCTTTATTAGTCGATATACCTGAAGATAGTCCAGTGAATAAACCTCACGACGGTAGCATGTCTCCCGTTTTGAGGAAAAAAAAGAGACCTCGAGAACAAGATGAGAATACGAATAATACCCTTAAAACCGAAAATATTCCTCCTCACGAAACAATAAACAACCATCAAGAAAACAGTAGTAACTCTCTAGATCTCCCCAACTCAGTACCAGTTCCTCGTGTGCCTAGCCCATCTGAGTCAAAGCAACCCCCATCGGAATCCAACACCGACAAGACTGAATTAAAACAAGAAATGGAAGAAGAAGAAGACATAAACGAGGACTCCGTTGAGCTGACTTTAGAGGACGAGGATTTAGGAGAAGCTGGGCCTTCGCACAACGATGGTGGTAAGTCTTTTTAAAAATTAAATTTTTGAATTTATTTAAAAAAAAAAAAAAGAAAAAAAAAGAGGACTTTTCTTCTTGAAACTATTCTTTTCGATTGTTTTAAAAAACAAAACCGTGAAATTCTCACATTAATAATATCTATATTTTATATTCATATCTTTGAATAAAATTTAAAAAAAGGGAAAAGAAAAAATTATATACTGAGAGGAAAAAAAAAAAAATCACACAAAAAGGAATAGATTTTTTAACATCAGAAAACTTGAAAATAAAAATCCCAATAGTTAAGGGTTCAGGCTCAACCCCAAGTAAAAATTGACTCACCCAAAGAAGCAACCAACCAGGCAGGCAGGCAGGCAGAGAGAAAAGCAGCAGGGCTGGGCAGGGCAGGCAGCGGAATCACGTTGCATCTGCTTGCTGAGAACCCCTCTTATTTAGTTCTCCCCATTTTCTTTAGTTTTTGTCTCTTTTTTTTTTTTTTTTTTTTTTGGGGTTTTGATTTGGTAGATTGCATTTAGTTTTCGTTATTTTGTATACGTAAAATCTGTATACAAATATAACGTTTTGTAGGAAACCGTTTTCGTCCTTTTTTTTTTTTTTCTTTTTTTTTTTTTTTTCCAGTCTGTCCCTTTTTTTTTTTTTCCTCCTCCTCCTCTTCTTCTTCTTTCTGTTTAACGTTTGCTTTTCCTTTAAACTTTAACGATTTTTTTTAAAGTAACTTTCGTTTAAAGTAACTTTAGTAATTTATAATGTGAGATTTTTTTTGTACCCGACGACAGGGTAACATGAGGGGAAAATTTGTTGAAATTATTATTATCATCGTTTAATATTTGCCCACTCGGTTTTTTTTTTTTTTACTTTTTGCGTTTTATTAATGCTCGCTACCTTGCTGATTCATATAAAAAGTTTTTTTTTTTTTTTGTTTTTTTTTTTTGCGATTTTTCTTTGTTTTAATTTTTTTAATTTTTTTAAATCGTTTTCCCCGCTTGTTTAAAATGAAAAAAGAATTACGTGCAAAATAATAGGTTTTTTTTTTTTTTTTTTTTTTTTTTTTTTTAAAATCGACCATATCCTATTAGAAATTTTCGATATTCAATAAAATTTAATACTTGAACCAAATAATTACTCGAATAAGTTTTTTTTTGCTTCCCTTTAAAAAAAAAAATGCTATTATTATTATTATTTTTTTTTTTGAATGGTTTTTACCAAGACTTGGGAAAGAAAGCTTGAAAAAAAAAAAAAAAAAAAACCGTTAGCTAGGTTCTTTTCTAATCAGAATAAAATTCATTTACCCAAGAAAAAAAAAAAAAAGAAAAAGAAAGAAAAGAAAAGAAAATAAAAGAATGAGAAAGAAAAAGAGAGAAAGAGAGAAAGAAAGAAAGAAAGAATAGTAGTAGTGGTAGTAGTAGTAGTACATCAACCTTATGCTAATTTTTATATAAAGTTGCCTTCGTATTTTATTCGAATTCCATGAGTTTTTTTTTTTTTTTTTTTTATAACAATTCATGATGAACTTCTTTTCGTGCGTTACAATGTTGGGGAAAATAGTGTGACCACTTTTTTTTTTTTTTTTTTTTTTGATACAACTTTGAGGACAACGACGACTATGACGATGACAAGGACGAGTATTACAAATCAAATGGTCAATTTTTTATGTTGAGAATGCATTCATTCGGTATGTGTGGGTGTTTAATTCAGGTTTTCATTCGGGGATAATTTCTAAGATTAATAATAATAATAATAATCTTACTTTATTCCTTTTCTTTTCTCTCTCTCTCTCTCTCTCTCTCTCTCTCTTTCTCTCTCTTTTGAAGGGGGGGAAATCATCCACGAAAGTAGGTTTTGGAATTTTCATTTTACGGTTATTAATTAATACGATGCCGGTCACATACCTTGGTTTTTTTTTTTCTTTCTTTTTTTTTTTTTTTTATGCACCTGATATTCGTTGAATAAAATCAATGATTAACATGTGAATTATTATTATTATTATTAATATTAATATTTTAATAATAATAATAATGCCGCGATTAGTTTTGCGTATTAAAAATAAAAGAAAGAAAAAGAAAAATTCGTTTAATCACTCGTTATAATTTTTTATATTTAATTTTTCGAAAACAAATGTTTTTTTTTTTTTTTTTTTTTCAAAAGCAAAAAAAAAAAAAAAAAAAAAAAAAAAGGCCCGCCCCGAAAATTTTTCCTTTAAAAAAAAAAAAAAAAAAAAAAAAAAAAAAAAAAAAACATATTTCAAATTTTTATTATCGAGCGAAAGTTCTAATTAATTTGTATTAAAAAAAATTTTTATTTTTTATTTTTTCTATTCTTTTAAAAACTGAAATCTCTTAAATATTGTAGATGTATACATACAGGTTTGCCTCAGGTTTTAATTTTTGTTACGACTGACAAAAATTTTTTGGGTGACCTTAACAAGACAAAGATTCCATCATCATCATTATTCTTTTTATCCAAATTATAAATTTCGGTCGATTTTCTTTTATTTTTCTGTAACGTGCCATTTTTCTTTTTTTCTTTTTCCTTCAAAGAAGACAATTTTGATGAAGTTAAATATTAATAACCGAGACTTTTAAATTTTAAAATGATTTTATTGTGTTTTTCCATGGTGGTAAGGGGAAAAAAATACGGGCCAAGTGGTCAGCAGAAGATGAAATTTTTCCTCCCTTTTTTCTCTCTCTTTCTCTTTTTCTCTTTTATTATTTATGCGGGTCGCATTTTTTAAAATAATTTTTTTAAATTGAAAAATGTATACAATTTACTTGGGGGGGGGGAAAAAAAGAAGTTGATTTGAATTTTCTTTTTTTATTAATTCCGTTATGATTAATCGGAATAATTTTTTTTTCGTTAGTGAAAAGTTTTTAGTCGTATTCTAAAAAAAACACTCGGACTATTTTTTTCCTTTTTTTTTTTTTTTTCCGTGTGTTCACATTTGAAAAATCTTTTGTTTCCGTTTTAAAAATTTAATAAATTTGAACAATGGTGGTAGGGAAGGTAGAGAAAGAGAGAGAGAGAGAGAGAGAGAGAAAAAACGATGAAAAGTTTTTTTTTTTTTTGTTTTTTTTTCCTCGTCTTTCACTCGAAAATCCCTTCAAGGTTAATTTTTTTAGAAAACATTTTCAGTGTAAAAATAGAAAACAAAAATATTTTTTTTTAAATAAAAGACACACAAGGCACAAGGAGGGAAAAAGATGAATAGATTTTTTTTCTGTCGAACAATAAAAAAAAAATATATATATATATATATATAAAAGCGTCAAACAAAGAAAGGAAGGAGGAGAAACTTAGTTTTTCCCGACTTCTCGGGTTTTATATTTATAGAGACAAAGAATCTGGGAGGACGCGCTGGCCACATGTTTAGAGTTTTTTTTTTCCCCCCCTCTTTCTCTCTCTCTCTTTCTCTCTTTCCCTCACTCTCTCTCTCTCTGTTCTGTGAAAAGGCACATAACCTTGAATCCGCGTACACCGCTGACTCTAAAGCGAACTCTGAACGACGACAACGACAAAGATAGTCAAAAGGAAATGAAAATATTTTATTTTCCGCTGGTGTACAAGTGACATGGATTGTGGGGCTCTCCGCGAACCTCAAATATATAAAATAACTGTTGTGTGGAACGGATTCGAAAAATCGTTTTCTCTTTTCTAATGCTCAAATGGAAAACCTAGTTTTCTTTCGTTTCTGTTTTACGGAATACCTGTTCCAAAAAAGAAAGAGAGAAGGATAGGTAAAGTGAGATTGTTGAAGAGAGAGAAAGAGAGAGAGAAAAAAAAAAGAGAAATTGTAAGTTGTCTGCGATTCTCAATTTGAATTCAATGACGCCTCGGTTCCTCGCTTTTGTCCGATTCATACTCATGAGGTTATTGACCGAATCAGGTTTTTCATAAAATGTACCTCTTCGTTATGGCTGCGCTAGACGAAAAAAAAAAAAAAAAGAAAAAAAAGAAAAAAAAAGGATTTTTTATTTTTTTTTTTTTCCGGCGATGAAATTATTCTTTTATTCGTTCGTTTTTCTCGCACTTATTTTTACCGACGTAATTTTTATACATATAAAAATATATATATGTGATATACGCATATGTGCACGCACGTATACGCCGCGTATACACATATATATAAGTATGTGCACATATGAATGCATTTATTATTATTTTACGATTTAATTCATTTCCCAGAAAGGAAATGGTGGTGAAGTGTTGCCATGTTTGCATTCATGAAAGTTATTATTAATTTTTTCTTTTTTTTTTCTTTTTAAATATTTCTCATCTTTTTTAATTTGCGCCCGTTTTTTTTTTTTTTTTTTAAATTTTATTATAAATTTTTGCTCGCATTAAATAGGAACTATTGAGATATTTTGCTCTTATTTAATTATTATTAAATCGATGGGGAAAGTTTTCATGATGCATTCGTTCACCCTTTAGATATGCGATGGAATGCATTATTTTATCGGTGGCAAATTATCTGAACTTAAAATCGATTTCTGTTTACCTAATATTTCTCCTGAAGTATTAGGTTTAGAAAAGTTTCGAGAAGTTTCGAAAATGACGTACGAAAAAAAAAGGAAAAGAAATAAAAATTGTAATTATGGTGGGGTCCGTGTGCTACAAAAAACAGTATCGAACGCGTTTATGTATTTATTTATTTATTTTATTTTTCATTTTCTAACTTTATTAATTTTATTGTACATAATTAAGAAAGAAAACTGTATGTATGATATGGACTCGTTCCAATTAGGTTATTGTTTTGTGTATGTATCATGACCACGTTTCTCATGGTTCACGTAAAATATAGCCATAATAATAATAATAATGATAATAATGAATGACCGACTGTTGAATGCGTTAGATATGAGAATGCCTTAGTGTTACATTCAGCAATCGCCAACCAATTAAAATACCTGAAAGTGTAGAAATCCGGTGTAAAATTATTATTATTATTATTTTTACAATTTAAGAATCGAGGCTGATGAAATAAACTCGAAAATTATCTATGTCTGTAGTTTTTTTTTTTTTACAATAAAAAAAAAAAAAAAAATGCTACAACGTAGAAAACTAAGTAAAACTGAAAGAGGCAGGAACGAGAGAAAAAAAAAAAAAAAAAAAAATTTATTTTTAAATTTTTTAAATATCTCCTCCTTGTACTTGGCGACAAATTTATTGCATCGAAAGTCATGACGTTACCCTAAGTTTCTTTTCTTTTTTTTTTATATATTTTATTTTATTTTTTTATTTTTGAGACGGTTTAGAAAATAATTTGAAAGAAGAAATTCGCGAATGAAAAATGAATTTTTGTTTTAATATATGTGAAATTTTTTTTTTTTCAATATTATAAGATAATTTTTTTTTAAGGTACAATTTAATTAAAAATTAATTTTACGTTTATATTTGAAATTTGCGCATTGAATTGATGATGATTATGACGATTTGTTTGTTTGTTTGTCGTTATGGAGTTGATGGTTTGCGTTTTTTTTTTTTTTTTTTATACGTCCGATTGATGAAAAATATTTTTCGCATTAATTTTCAGGCTTATTATTATTATTATTATTAATAACGTTTGAATTATTCGAGAAAGAAAGAAAAGTAAAAAAATTGATATTGATTTCGTTTTACTTTAAATTTCGCAAACGAATCAAAAATAACAATAATAAAGGTAAAAGAGCGATTTTCTCTCTCTCTCTCTCTCTCTCTTTTTTGTACATATATATAAATCCGTGAAATTGCTTAGTTGAAAGTTTTGATGACTACTTAATAACTTGATTTTTTTTTTTTCTTTTTTTTCTTCTACTCATCAAAGTATAAATAATAATATCGAGATTTGATGAATAAAAAAAAAAAAGAAAAAAAAAATTGTTTTTTCGACGAAAAATTTAAATGCAAAGGAAGGAAAAAGAAAATTATTATTATTATTATTATTTTTGAATAATAAAGTTTTTTTTTTCAATAATTAAAAATGCTGTCGGAAAATTATTTAAGAGAAAACCTAGTCGAATATGATTTGCTGGACGTGAATTTACATGTTTTCTTTTCTTTCAATAATTCTTTGTTTGGTAAAAATGATGATGATGTTACTACCCTGAAGAACGTTAAATTTGTTTTTCTTTTCCTAGGTATTGTTTAGGGGGGAGGGGGGGGAAGATGGCATGAATCGTACACGTATTTTATTATCTTGAAGGTTTTTTTTTGTTTCTTTTTTTTTTTTTTTGTAAAAGAAAAAAGAAATACCTGGGGAGGTTTTCTTATTTAAATGGCATTGAATAGTTTTTGGGAAAATTGAAAAAAAGTATCTTTCTTCTCCCCTCCCCCCTCTCTTTTTATTTTTGGTTGCTTTTTTGAGTTTAAAAAAAAAAAAATTGAAATTTTTGGTACTTTTTTTTTTTTTTTTCCGTAGTAACACTAATGATGAATAAGTAGCTTTGTGTACAACAATTTAAATAAAAAAAAAAAAGTTACAGGAAAAGATTGGTTTTTAAAGATGGCGGACGTATTATATTTTGTACAAAAAAAAAAAATTAAAAAAATATTTTTTAAAAACAGATTTTTATTAAAATTTTATTTTTTAAAAATTGGTTTCAGCGATTTTACTGTCATTTTTTTTCTTTATTAGTACTTGATTTTTTTTATTTCCCCCCGCCCCATCCGCGCCCCCCTTTCTGTTTCTCTTTTTATATTAGAATATAAAAATCGCTTATGACATTATCATGGCAAGAACATTTGTTTGAAAGAAAAAAAGAAAAAAGAAGGAGATGTAGAAACAGACAAAGAGGGTAAAATAAGAGAGAGAGAGAGAGAAGCAAGAAAAGAAGAAGTTTAAAATTGAATATGGGAAAAAATGATTCAAAATGGTTTTTTTTTTTTTTTTCTGAGTTTGATGACGACGAGGACGTCGTCGGGCCAGAAATAGAAAGAAAGAAACGTTTGGAGAGTATGAGCGAGCGAGGAGGTATCAGAGGAGCTCCTTAAAAATTAAGTTTCGACTTCAGTTTTGTGCGTTTTTTCATTCAAGTCACAGTAGATTGCGTAATTTCAACATGCCAACAAGGCTAAAAGCTTAATTTTTTTTTTTTTTTGTCTCTCTCTCTCTCTCTCTTTCACGCCATGTTGGCATGTTTAGCCCTGTTGGCAATTTTCTCTTTGTCTTATTCATTTTTTTTTTTTTTTTTTATAATCAATATTTTCCCTACGTGGGTTTTATATTTACGAACAATAATTTTTTGTTTATTTAGTGGAAATCATCTTCGATTTACAGCCGCGCAATAATATTGATATTTTTTTTTTTTTTTAATTTTATTTATTGTTTTAAATGTTTTGCTTCCGTTTAGAATTGAATTAAAATAATTGAAATTTAACTTTTTTCCCCCCCACCACCATTTTTTAAATTGCGTATTTTGTATTTGTATATATATATGTATGTATTTAAAAATCCTAGCAAATGATTTCGTTGCTGGAAATTATTGTCAAAATGGCGGCGGCGTTTTCAAATCGTGTTTTGAGTTATATATTTATGTCAGAGAAATTGTCGTTTCGAGATTTTCGAATTAATAATGATTTTTCTCCACCCCTCCCCCCTCTACAATTATTTATTACAAAGAGGCGTGAAATTAAAAATTATTTTATGTACGAAATATCAAAGCAAAATTTTTGTTCGGAAAATTATTTTTCCTCCAAAAAGAAAAATTGTTGAAAATTGTTAAAAATTGTTTTTTTTTTTTTTCTTCTTTGTTTGTTTCAGAATTTGGAGAATTTTATGGCGGAACACAGGATGGAGATCATCGGGATGGTCAAGGTAAGACAGACATTTCAATTATTTTTTTTTTATTTTTTAAAATATTCGCAATTATGAAAAGAATATGTCTAAAAAAAAAAAAAAAAAAAAAAATTCACTTGATCGCCAAATATTATTTACACGTTCGTTTTCAAATTTAAAAAAAAAAAAAAAAAAGTAAAGGTTCTTTGTCGATCGTCACTTTTATATTATATAAAAAAAAGGTTCCGTTGAAAAGTAAAATTTTAAATATTTTCAAAAAAAAAAAAATTAAAAAATTTTTATAAGAATGATATTTGGCGCAGTGATACCGTATCCTGTTTAGACATAATCTATGTACAATAAAAATTCGACGACAAAATCAAAAAAAATGAAAATATATATATAAAATAGCCCCTATCATATAAATTTAAAGAGTACATAGTTACAGATAGAATTTTATGTGTATTCTTTATAGTATTCACTTTGACTTGTTTCGGTATTGCATTGAAATAATCAATTTATGCATTTTTTGAATTATTACGGTTTTTTAATTGTTTGTTAGGAAAATTTGAAAAATCTTTTTTTTATTTATTTTACGTTATTTACGTTTTTTTTTTTTTTTACGTACGTATTACTATTATTATTATTACTTTTGAAAAAAAGGAAAATTTGATGAAAGAGACGCACGCAATACCGAAACGGTGTTACCCCCTCCCCCCCCCGTAATAATACATGAAACTATTCATTGTTTTTGTGACTTTATTTTTGACATATTATTCGATATAATAATAATATTACACTAACTTTAGTACGTCATAAAAGCAAAGAATAAAATATAAAAAAAAAAAGTGCCTGAACTTGTATTTAGCAGAGTCAGGTGGAGGACACGTGGAAGTAAATCAGCTTTCCGATCATTTTTAGACATCATTAACTTTACCACCGCCACGACCAATAATAAACAAAAATCAATAACATGATATAATATAATTATATCATGTTATGTGAATCATTTTTAATTTTATTTTTAATTAATTTATTTTTTTGATAAATTCGATAAATTACCAAAAAAAAAAATTGAACGGTAGAGGAGGAGGAGGAGGAGGAGGAGGAGAGGTAGTAGTTTTGTTTTGTTTAAGTTTTGGTTATAACGGTGGTAAAATAAAGATGTCTAAAATGCACAATCTTGTAATAAAAAACTTGGTGTAAATCTTCTTAAAAAAAGGTAGTTTGATTGGGTTATTGGCCTTCTTCTCTTGCTATCTGTCGCCTTTTTTTTTTTTTTTTTTATTTTTTTTTTATTTTTTTTTTATATTTGTTTTGTTTTGTTTTTTCGTTGTCTTGCATGCATTTATAATTTTTTATTTATTTAATATTTATATATATTTATATATACATATTACATATTTTTATGCTTTTGCGTTGATTTTAGTAACATAACAAATTCTAAACGGTGCTATTTACATTATTAATGCTCTCATTAAATGCTACATCTTTTTTATTATTATTATTATTATTATTATTATTATACATAAATATATATATATATAAAATTCACAACACGTAAAAAAACGACGACGACATGAGAAAAGAAAAAAAAAATCTCATTTAAGTTGGAAGGAAAAAAAAAAAAAAAAACAAAATTATTACGATGATATATTATTATTATTATCTCTCGTCTGTCTTAAAGTATAAGTAATAATAAATTTTACAATTAAGTGATTTTTTTTTTATAAATAAAAAACAAATTTTTGGTGATAAATCAAAGTAGTAGTATTTTCTTTTTCTTTTTTTTTTTTCTTTCTTTTATTATTATTATTATTATTATTATTACTATTTCTTTAAAAATTTGAGTAAAAAGAAAATAATTTTAAAAAAAAAAAATACGTATAAGTGGAAGACAATGGTTTTCTTTTAATCGAAAGAATGCGGAGGACAGAGGAGGAATATATATATATAGTCATCAAGCGCTGTGTGTGTGTGAGCTTGATGGAAAATGCAGGAGCCGCGGAGGAAAACTAAAGGAAGGATTTAAAAAAAAAAAAAAAAATAGTAGGTGGGTAGAAAACAAAAAAAAAAAAAAAAAATTTTGTTGTTGCTATAAAACGGATATCTATCCATCTGTCTCTAACTGAATACGGTCGTCGTCATTAATTAAAAAAAAAAAAAAAAAAAAAAAACTGTAAAAAGGAAGTGTGTTGCCCTTTTCCGCAAAAAAAATTTATTTTAGAATGCATATTTTTATTACGAGCGTTATACATACGTATTACCGAAATTATTTATTCGCGCCTGATAATTTTTTATGAATTATAAGAGGTCGGGAAAATAATAAGAATTAAACAATTTACAAAGTGTGTTTTGTTGTTTGAAGTCATAATCATGCAAATATCATATACGTTCAATATTTGTGTGTTTTCATTTTATTTTTTTATAACGGATAAATCGTTAAACGACGCAACCATAATGATTTTCCTGACGTTAGCAGTAAATAAATATGATGAAACTTTTAATTGCTGACACTTTGTACGTAACGTATTACCGCGAAGTTTAAAATTTAATTTTTTTTTTTTTTTTTTTTTTTCGGTTATGTTTGCCATTATTATTATTATTTATTTACTTTTACGCATTAAGGGGGGGGGGCGTTCGATTTAATTTTGTATCAAAAGTTGTCGTTTATTAGATGCCCTGCCTATGTAGGCCCCCCCCCCCTTAGCTCCCTCTATTTTTCTCACACTTGACTGTCAAACAACAAATCAATTTAATATTATTAATTTTATAGTTATTATAATAATGTATTATTATTATTATTATTATTATTTAAAATTAATTAGTGTGATTTAATCGCGTGCGGGTTTTTTTTTTTTTTTGTTAAAGGCATTTTTTTTTTTTTTTTTTTTTTTTTGAGTTTTGAGTATCGAGTTTTTACGTCGCGAAGTTTTCGATATTGTACGTATTAAAAGTAGTGATTTTTATTATATAATTTCGAAACGAAGTAATAATGCTTAAAAATTAGTAAATGTTCGTAAAAGGTAGTTTTTTTTTTTTTCGTAATATATAATTAAAAAAATGAATCGATCGATAAATCGTGAATAAAAAAAAATTGTATATAATATATATATACAAAATGCGGATGATGATGAAGAAAACGAATAAGAAAAAAAAAAAAAAAAACTAGGAATGAAATTAACAAAAATCGCATAATCGGTAGATGGTGTGTATCTATCTATCTATCGTTGAGAGATTCATCGAGTTCATCATCATGGGTAAAAAAAATGGGGATTTCATCTATATAATACATTAACTGGATTTTATTAGGTGAGTTTTATTTTTTAAATTTTATTTGTATCCCCCCCCCCCCCCCCGTGTTCGAAAAAAAAAAAAAACGGATAAAAATTACGCGTCCCTTTACCGGAAATTAAATATCGGGAATAAAACAAATTTTTAATTTTTTTATTTTTGTCATTATCCGGGATTTTTTTATTTTATTTAAATTTTGTGTGTTTTTTTTGTTTGTTTATTTTTTTGTTTATTTTTTTAAAAAAAAATAAACAAAACAATTAAGAGAAGGCTGTGGAGGATTTTTTTTTTTTTTTTTTTTTGATTTTTGGTAAAAATATCCGGTAAGTATTAGGTAAGGTAAAAAAAAAATAAAAAAATTTTTTTTTTTTTTTTTAATAAGATGGCGTTAGCGCTGTCTGAATATTTACAGTTTACGTATACATATATTTGTTATGAATGTTTTTTTTTTTTTTTTTTTTTTTTTATTGTTTACTATCGTCGAATGTCAAAAAACTCGTGTTTCAGTGAAAAACTTGTTATCGGGCGTGTCTCTAACATCCGTGATAGCCGCCGTTAAATATTTTTTTAAAATAACGGATTTTTTTTTTATTTTTATGATTACTAAAAAAAAAAAAATGTGCATTGAAATTGATCATCGTCATCATCGTTATCCGATGAAGACGGTAAATGGAAAAAAATCTTGCGAAATAATCGGGTTTTTGTTTCAAACCTTTATCGTGAGGAAACAAATTCATTCAGCATTGGTGTTAGTTAACCTTGACGTCGTGTAAGCGATGTTTCTATTAGTTTGTAAAAGGAAAAGGGAAAAAAAAAAAAAAGATTCGATACATGGCTAATCGGCTAGAAGAAACTTTTTCAAAAATTGAAGTACATAAATTATGTTTTTTTTGTTTTGTTTTGTATGTAAGTTTGGCTCGGTAAAAAAGATAAACGAAAAAATTAATATGTAATTCGTTAATCTTTTTTCCCGTAAGTTACTTACAGCAAAAATAGTAACCGTGAAAATTGAATTTTTTATTAAAGAAAATTTTTACGCCTTTTAAATCCTTTTTGGCAGGCATAGGGAACATGGAAACTTTGCTGACTCAGTCAAGGTTAAATTTTTAAAATTTAATGGATTCTTCCGATTTTTTTTTTTTTTTTTTTTTTATAATTCTTACGTTTTCGAAACAATGAAAAGGTTATTATTATTATTCTTTATTTTTTTTTTAGTGAAGTGAAGTGAAGTGCAAATATATAAGAAAAATCGGGATTGTTATACAAGAGTAAGTACGACTTGTAATATTTATTTATTTATTTTAAATTTTTCTAATTTAATTTAATTTAATTTGAAAAAAAAAAATTTATAGCTTTTTAATTTGTTGTTGTTATACGCATTCGACACTCGTTTTTAAAAATTAATTGGAATTTAATTTACTTAATTTTTTTTTAATACTAGGCGATCTGCTGTAAAACTATTTTATACTTAACATATGACAAAAAAATTTCACTATACACACACACACACTAACGCGGGCACATGTATATATGTGTCTTTTTTCATTTGAAGAGTTGTGTAGGGTTTGCCAATTATTATTCATATTCATATTATCATCATCATCATCATCATCATCATCATCATCATCATCACGTAAAAATAATTATGAATCAAATAATATTATGATGGTGTGCAAAGTTTTCTCTGTAGTGAAAATGATTAAAATTTTGTATATCTTTTGCGTATGAGTTCTTTATATTTATTTAAAATGAGGCAAAAAAACAAAGTTGAGGTATTAGGTGAAAAAACGAATAATGTATAAATCTAGAGTAAAGAACTACTCCTCTCTCTCTCTCTCTCTCTCTCGTATTATCAAAATGGTAATTTTTTTTCGCCTAGATGGGTAATATAATGGCCCTAGCTCTCTCTCTCTCTCTCTCTTTCAAGTTTTTTGAAAAAAAATATTTTTGGTTATAACAAGATCCGTTTGTCGAAACGTGTATTTGGCATAAATTTTTATAAGTTTTTAGTAGGTACTTTAAATATTTTTATTGTGGTTCTAGTTGGAAAAAATACCCCTCCCACCTCTTACGAAGTGGAGGAACGTTTTTTTTTTTGAGAAAACATACTAAACGGTAAAAATGTATGCGATAGACAAAAAGGGGTGGAAAATTTTCCACGGGTAAGTAATGAATGAAATAATAGGTAACAGGTAGTAGGTCGATGAAGTAAAAAATTGTTGATTATTGTCAGGTATGTTGGTTAGGTTTTGTGAGAACCATAAT
This sequence comes from Pediculus humanus corporis, assembly GCF_000006295.1. Classification (NCBI taxonomy): domain Eukaryota; kingdom Metazoa; phylum Arthropoda; class Insecta; order Psocodea; family Pediculidae; genus Pediculus; species Pediculus humanus. The sequence goes on from NW_002987790.1 coordinate 246,504, forward strand.
TTCACACCATTTTCCAAGTAATCGAATGATTTTTTTCCTCTTTTAAAGGTTCGCGTGTCTTAACAACAACAACAACAACAACTTGCACAGGTTCGTTTGTTTAGGTTTGTTAAGGTTTATTTATTTTGTCGACTTTATAAATTTTTAAAAATTATATTTTCTTTAAATGATTGATTGTTTTTTTGTTGATTGACACATTAGCGGTAACACGTAATAATATTATTATTAATTTTTCTTCATTGAAATACATTACGCAATAAAAGTTGTGTGATATCGATTGAATTATATAGAAATTCATATTTATTGAGTTTTGAATTTTTACACTATTTTCATCGTAGATAATGATTTAGGGAAAATTAAATGACGTGGCGTTAATTCCCCTCCCCTCCCCTCCCTCTCCTCGATAATATTCGTTATTAAAAGGTATATACCATCGGATTATTATTTTTAATACATTTTAAAAAATGTGCCATTTTAAAATATTATGCTCCTTTCGATTAACGTTAAAAAAAAAAAATTTTCTTAAAAAGTTTCCGTTAACGGTTTTTTTTTTTTTTTTTGCAATCAGGTGTTTTTCATCGTTAGATTATACATACTACATAATAATTTAATAAATAATATTGGTTTAAAAAGAAGTGTGTGGTACGTTGGTATTTAGTCTTATTAGGGATTTTCACGGAAAGAATGACGGCCATTTTACATAACTGTATTCATTCGTTGCATTCGAGGAGAGCAGCTGAGAGCTCTTTGGGTGCCTTACGGCATTTTAATAATATTCGAACGCGCATGTTTCGGATTAGTAATGATATTATTATTATTATTTTTTTTTTTCATTTGATTTTGTTGTGGAATTAAAATTTGGTAAGGTTTCAATATACACTCGTTTTTTTTTTTTAGAATCGATTCTCGAAATTTTGTACGTGAACGAGAAATTTGTTGTTTTGGCAAAAGAAATTTTTTTTCGTAATTCTTTTTTTTTAGAGCCATTCATTGAGAAAAGTTTTATTTCAAACGAAGTGTGAAGAAACAAAGAAGAAAGTCGAATGACTGGGTAATTCAATATGAGCTCAAAAGAATGTGTTTGTTGCCCTTCTTAGACTATTATCGAAAAGACAAACTCGGAGAAATGGCCTTTCTAAGTATAGTCAACTTTTACCAATTATAGTAAAGAGAAGTGAAAAAACTTTAAAAAGCGCACGCGAAAGAGGTGGGATGGGGGGCGGGGCGGAGCGAGCGCGGGGAGGACGCGGGGAACCCCTCCCCCCTCTTTAAAAATAAAACCTAAACTTGATTTAAAACATGGCATAATGACAGAGAGAGAAAAAAAAAAATTATCTTGCGCTTAATGTTAATCTCGCATGCCTAAAATATTTTCTCTCTCTCTCTCTCTCTTTCAGTCGAAAACTCGAAAAATTTTTATTTTCTTAAATAAAAAATTTATGGTATGAGAAAATAATAATATTATGTGAAGGTAAAAAAAAATTGGGAGGGGGGGGGAAATAAGGGAAACGGAGCAGCAGCTCCAAGTTTAAATTTTCAAAAGTTGAAATCATTTTGTAGTTTTTGGGTTTTAAATCTCCAGTGCCCCTCCCCTTCCCACTCCTCCCTCCCACTTTTATTTCGAACCTTAATAATACTGTTATGTTGTTAACACACTCGGACGCGCTTTTCTCTCTCTCTCTCTCTTTTTTTGGCAGAAAAAGTTGACGTCCCAAAAAATAAAGTTGTGAAAAAAGAACAAAATAGATAGATGGGGGAAGGGGGCGGGGCGGTGCGGAGGGCGGAAAGCTGGAAAGGTTTTAAAAAAAAAAAAAAAAATTAATTTGAATCAAACAGATTTCCCACGTATTTAATTTTCGAATCGAATTATGTAAATGACTTAATTAAAAAAATTAATTTTTTAATTTAGGGTATCCTACCAATGATGGTTTATGAATCGTGATTGAGACGATTAATTCGAAATGGGAAAAAAAAATCACGAATTTGTTTGTTTTCAAACGGTTGCTTGATTCGAATCGATGTAAAAATTTAGAGAGAGAGAGAGGGGGGGGAATTTAATTTTTGGTAAAAAATTGAAACAAGTAGTCCAATACTTTTATTATTATTATTATTATTGTTCAATAATAGTTACTTATTTGCAGTGTGCTCCCAGTGCGATCATTTACGGTTTCTCATTCCCGTTCACGGTTTAATATCAATTTTTCACGATGAGGTCCCCCTCCCCCCAACAACAATGAATGTAAAAGGTTTTCCCCCTCCCTTCCTTCCCTCGTCTTCTCTTTTGTAAGGTTTTTTAAATAGATGATGAGAAGTCGAATTTTTTGCGATTGATTTCTTCGATCGATTTATAATCAATCGTCAAGTAATTTTCTTTTAAGTTAGGTTCTTTGTCCGGAAAATTATTTTTCTCATGTTTCGATGACTATCCGAACGTTATTAAAATACCGATTAGTAAATTTTTGTTCAGAAAGTTATTATTATTATTATTAAGAAACGGCTCGAGTGTGTGTGTGTGCGTGTGCGTCGATTCGGTTCGATTCGATTCGAATGGGCTACGCTCATCGCGTAATGTTTTTTAAAAAGGAAAATGTTTAAATAAATAACGTTTTGAATATTTAAATACGAAAAAAAAAAACAAATTTTCTCTCTCTCTCTCTCTCTCCTAATGAAATTTTTAATTTGCTTGACGAAAGTTAAACGGTGGAATAGTTGTTGTTGTTGTTGTTGTTGTATATAACGGAATAGATATTTCCGCGTGACCTGGTAGTAACTTGGTTTGCCGTTTGCCGTTTATATTTACGAAAAAAAAAAAGGTTTTCAAATTATTTCCATCATTTTTTTTTTCACATTGCATTATTATCATCATTATCATTATCATCACTTTGTAACACGACAACCTTATTATTATTATTAGTAGCAGTGTTGCCAATACTTTAATTTTTTAAGGTTTTATTATGTTGGTTTGAGAGAAGAGTGATATTAAAATTATTATCATTTTTTGTTCTGATTGATTGATTTGTTTTTGATTGTGTGAAAAAATTTGTTTGTTGTTGTTGTTGTTGTTGTCGTTGTTGATTGTTGCAAAACTTTTGATAAAATGGTGTAAATGTTTTTTTTTTTTTTTTTTCCTCAAATTTTTAAGACGTTGATTTTGTGTTTAAAAAAATTTTGGTCGTAATGGGGGAATCGTTTGTATTATTTCATAGTCAAAGGTTTTTGAACTTTTCGAAAATTTTCCTGAGAGAATAACAAATGCACAGCTTTTTTCTTTTTTTTTTTTCTTTTTCCAGGTTCGTTGTATCATCTTAAACGTTATTATGGTGTTGTGTCCATTTGCACATCTTGATGTGATTGTAATCAAATATCGAAGCTTAAAATTTTCTTTTTCTAATATTAAAAAAAAAAAGGGGGTAGGGGGGGCTTTGTTTTGTTTTTAATCAATTCACAAAAAAAATTTATTATTATTATTATTATTATTGTTTTAGAAAACTGTTTCTAATAGATCCGGTATGTTAATTTTTAGAAAAATATTTGTCGAAACGAACGGTTTTTTTTTTTTTTTTTTTCTATTTCGTCGGTTTTTTCGTCTTTTTTTTTTTTTTTAAATAATTTTTTAATATTTGAAAATAATTTGATGACGTGACATTAGAAGAATAATTAACGAGTCTTGCGATTTCGAATAGGTTTGTGAACTGTGGTAAAATTTACGATATGTGAATGTGCTTGAAATGAATTGAAGAAAAATTAAGTAGTGTGTGACGTTCAACCGAATGTATGTATACCTAAAAAAAAAAATTTGCGTTTAGGAAATTGAAGCGTTAGTGGAATTTAAAAAAAAAAATTTAAACTGTTTGATGATGATGATGAACCTGAAAAAAAAAAAGGGGGGGGGAAAATGAATAACAAAGATTTTGGTTCATAAATTCTCCGAAAGGTTTTTTTTAAAGAAAAAGATGGTTCATTTTTTCTAAAGGGTTCATCGAACAAAATAATGGGTTTCACATTGGGTTGGCAATTCGTGACATTGTTATTTTCATCATCATAAGTAATCTTTTTTTTTTCTCTCTTTCCCCTCTCCCCTCCCCCACCCCATCCTTTTTCTAAAAGTCTTTAAAATCGTGGATGGGGAGGGGAAAAGGAAAACAAAACAAAACCGAGGGGTGCCCCCAACTTTGGTGTGTGTACCTACCTACCTACCTACCTACCTACCCATTGTTTAATCTTTGTTTAAATTATTATTATTATTATACGCTTGTTCTCGTGGTCGGCCATTTTCTTTTTCTTTTTATTTCCTCTCTCTCTCTACTTCGCTACGGGTAATATTTAGAAATTTTATTTTTTTTTTTTGCCAAATTAATGATTTTTGTTGAAATGGTTTTTGTTAGGATTTGACCAAACCGTTTATTGTTTTTTCAAAGTCTTTATTTACAACTTTTTTTTTTTTTTTTTGTTTGAAATTTGAAATTTTTATGAGCTGGAAGAGAGAGAGAGAGAGGAGAAGAAGAAATCAATTTGATGATGATGATGATGAAGTCGTCGGGCGTTTATTAGCGAAATGAGTTGAGATATTAATATGGAGGTTTTTTGTTTTCTTTTTTAAAAAAAAAATTGTTTTGTGGACAATTTTGTGTGTTTTTTCGTTATGGGGTGAATGAATTGTTAAATTCATTTCCGATTGATTGATTGATTGGAATATAAGAAATATCGATTCCCAATCGATTTTAGTTTCGTTTATTAAATGTTTTGTATTTGTTAAAGTAAAGTTTTGCAGAATTTCTCACTGAATTGTTTTAAACAAATGAACATGGGTTTATGTACATAATTTATTTATTTATTTGTTTTCTGGGGAGAATCGCAGGCGAATTCGTTGATTTTCTTTTATTGCTTCTTACAAATTTGAAGTTTGATTCAAATGTAATTTTTTCGGTTAAAATCTTTAAAATTTAAAAAAAAAAAATGTTGCATAGATTTTCATATGAATTTATATTTGAGTTTTATCTTTGGATTTTTGTCTTGTTTTGTTAAGTTTTTTTCATTTTTTTTTTTTTAAACGTTTTTACTAAAATAATGTTTTTTAAAATTAAATTTGTTTGAAAGATAATAATAATAATACTTTTTTAAACAATATATATATATTTCAAAGAAGGGAAATTGGTTTTTCTTTTTTAAATTAAATTGAAAATAATTAAATTCTATTCGAATGATCTTTGACATTTGGTTTCCGGTCATTTTTTTTCACGGCGTTTTGCTTTTATAATTTTTTTTTTTTTTCGTTTTACTTTTTTCAGTTTTTGCCGTTTCGATACATGTTGTCAAATATTTAAAATTGAATATTTTATTGTTATTATTATTTATATTTTATAAGTAAAGTCCCAGGTATTTGTCTTTAGGTGCCTAAATTGTCTGTTTAGCATCCTCAATCGAATTTGTATTTTAATCTTTTTTTTTACGAGTTTCTTCTCTTTTTTGTTTTTTTTTTTAACTTGCAGAAAATAATAGTTTTTTTTTTTTTTTTTTGTGTATTGTGTAAACCTTATTATTATTATTATTATTATTATTATTATTATTATTATTATTATTATTATTATTATTATTATTATTATTATTATTGGCGTAGTAAGCATAATCGATTTTAGTTTTTCCGTAAATGGGGAAAAAATGTTTCATTTTTTTTTTTTTTTATTATTTAAATTGTATAGTTTCATTGATGATTTTGTTAATTGTTTTTTGTCCCCCTCCTCCTCCCTCAAAAAGTTTTATATAAATGCATTTATTATTATTATTATTATTATTTTTTTTTTTTTTTTTCGGCGCAAATTTTTTTTTTTTTTTGCTTTTTTTAAAAGTATTTTTTTTCTTTGAAGCTTAAATTTTTGCTGTTTTGATTTGTTTTTTTTTTTTTTTTTTTTTTTTTGCTAATTGCAATTTTTTGTTTTTTTTTTTTTCATTGTTGTTGCCGCGTGATGATGATTTAGTATAATTTTGTTTTTGTTTATAATAAAAACTATTTATTGTTATAATTTTGCTGGGTTGCCAGTTTTTTCTGTTATTTTCTGGATTGAGTTTAGGTAGCGTTGGTTCGTTTTAAGGAGGATTTATCATTGTTAGAGGGTTTGAATTTTTTTCGTGGTTGCTTTTTTAATTTTAATTTTCCTCCCTCAGCCTCTCGAATTGAGTAATTGCCAATACATACACGTTTCGACATGAGTTTTTCATTTTTATTTATTTATTTATTAAATTTTGATTCCAAAATTATATGAACATTGTTGAGTGTATTTTTAAGGTTTTTTTTTTTTTTAATAACTCTAACCCTCTATTTTTGATAAAAAAAAATAAAAATTTATTTTTTCAGGTTTTGTATAATCAACTTTCATCAAATACTATAAAAAAAAAAAAAAATGTATTTGAAAAAATGAAAATTGTGTAAATTGTATATATTGTCAAAATTTGTTTTGATTTAAAACAAAAACAAAAAGACGACGTTTATTATTTACATAAATGAAATTGGGTAAAAGTGGTAGTAGTTGAGTAGTGTGTGCCCCTACCATTTTCTCTTTTTTTATTCGTGTACAAATCTTACCCCCCCCAACTAATTTTTCGCACAAGTCGAAATATACAAAAATTATTATTATTATTATTATTATAAACTTAAAAGTGTTTATATTTGTTTAAGCCTTTGCATTATTATTATTATTATTATTATTATTATTATTATTATTATTATTATTATTATTATTATTATTATTATTATTATTATTATTATTAAATTTGCCCGTGGTGAATACATTATTAATAAGTGTAAAAAATTTTTTTGTTACATGATGAAATTATTTAATAATAATAATAATAATGATTTTTTTTTTTTTTTTTTTTTTTTGAAGATAGTTATATTGAAATGTGTGGTTGCACAGGGGTTTGCCAATGAAAATTATTGTTTAATTTAATTTTATTTGTAATATTATTATTATATTATTATTATTATTATATTAAGATATATATCTCGAAATGAATAGAAAGAAAAGTAAGTTTTATAAAAATTACAGAAGGAAGAAAAAAAAAAAAAAAAAAAAAGATTTTCATTTGCTTTTTTTTTTTTTGGGGTTAATTTTTTTTGTTGTTGTTGTTGTTATGTTATTAATAATAATATTTCCCATCATAAATTTTTTTAATAATAATAATAGCATCGGTTTATATTTAATAAATCATCATTTAAAAAAAAAAAAAAAAAAAAAATTAATATTAATAAATTGGAAAAAAATTGCTGCTGCTGCTTTATTTCATTATTATTAATTTAAAAAAAAAGGTTTTTTATTAAATAAGTGATACATAATAATAATAATTAATTTTAAGTTTTGAAAAAAAAAAAAAAAAAAAAAATGCACCGTGACGAGAGAATTTTTTTTTTTAAATAATTTTTTTTTTTTTTTTTTATTATTATTATAATTAGTGTTGCATGTTACATTTATTTACATATTTGTTGATTTGGCCGAATGGCTTGCGTATCGTTTGTTTATTATTATTATTATTATTATTATTATTTTATATTATCATTATCATTTTTTTTTTTTTTTTTTTTTGTTATCATTTTATAATTTAATTTGATGGGGGTTGGGTTTAGTTGTACGTACCCCTAGCACCATGTATTTCATTTAGTGGGGCATTGATTTTTTATCAAAAAAAAAAAAAAAAAAAAAAAAAAGGGCCAAAAACCCAATCAATATTATTTAAAATATATATAAATAAATCTTATTAACGTGAAAAGCAGGAAAGATAGGAGGTATTTGTAAATTTATTTATTTATTTATTTATTACGACAACTTGCTGATTTTCACGTTTTTAAGTATTATATATATATACGTACGTATTTACATCGAGGGAGTTTTTGGAAAAGTTTTTGTATGTACTCGTCGTTTCACTCACGAGTTTATTGAGTTGAAAAGCTCAAAAACTTGTTGTTATATTATTAGTCCAGATGATTGTATTATCGGGTAAGTTTTCATTCATTAAGGTGCTTTCTGTTTTCTATAGTTAAAAAGTTTTTTTTTTTTTTTTTTTTTCTATGTTTTTATTTCCCGCTCTCGCCCCTCGCCCCCCCCCTCATTGCCTATTCGGTTCGATTCCTAATTTGTTTATGTAGCTATTCTAGATCTAATTTATTATTATTATTATTTTATTTTCTCCTCTTTACCCCGAAATTTATTTATATTAAAATATATATATATATGAAAAATTGGATGATAGAGTTTGACCCCGGTTTTGAACTAATGTAATTACAGTGCGGTCAATGCCACACTACTTGCCGTACTTGTCTGCTAAGGAAAACGCCATGCTGGAATATGAGCGGTTGCTGATGTTAAAATTAGACGACACGATGAATGATAGTCCCAAGACTCATGCTTGTCCAATGTGCGGCCGATGCTACAAAATACGATCGACTCTCAATCGTCACATTCGTTACGAGTGTGGAATGGCGAGGAAAAAATTAGCATGCGAAATATGTGGGAAAAAATTTTCACGTCCGGATAATTTAAAACAACACGAGCAAACTCACGTGACTATATATTTTAGTGGAGAAACCGGAGCTGCCTCGGATTCTGCGAACAATTCGACGAGTGTCTGTAGTGATGTCAAAGAAAGTAAAAACTCTGTCGGAGGAGGAGGAGGTGGAGAGGGAGGAGGGGCGGACAAAGGAATCGCGCCGCCATCTTCTCAGCAAATTTATTTGATTGATGACTCAAAGCCGTCACTACAAAGTTTACAAATACAAGGTCAACCCGTTAAAATTCAATTGCAAAATCAACCCGTTAAAATACAATTACAGAATCAATCTCTGGTGCAAAAGATACAGTTGCAGAATCCATCAAATAATTAGCAGTTAGCTAAATCATACTTTATTGTGTATGATGATGATGATGATGATGATGATGATGATGATGATGATCATTTTAGCTGAAAAATTTTTCAGGTCTTTTGTCAGTCTAATCTTTTTTTTCTTTCTCTATTTGTTATTGCCGATTTGTTGTTTCTTTCTTTCATTCTCTCTTTCTCTCTCTATCTCTTTATTTTCTTTCTCCATCCATTCATTCATCCAAACTTTATACCAATGGTTTCGAGCAGTTAATAAATAATATTCATAGTCAAATTAATTTGAACTCATTATTCTAGTCGAAATCGTGAGACAATTTTCTTTTCTTTTTCTTTTTTTTTTTTTTTTTATTGTTATGCATGGTTGCAATTTGATATGCTAAATAATTGTATAAGAACCGATGCGCGATGTTTAAATGGTGGTGGGCCCCTTTTTTTAGAATCGTTTTTTTTTTTTTTTTTTTTTTTTTTTGTGGTCGGGTAGAAAAAGAAAATGACTTGTAAAATTTAAAAAAATATTTTTTTACATCACGAGTAGTTGGTTACAAAGGCATCACTGTTTTACGTTAATTTTCCAGGAGAACAAAATGATTTTATTATTCTAGTCAGCTGAGAATTTTGAGCATAAGGAAAGAATAATTGGGGAAATTGCAGCCATGTTTTTTCATAATTTTCATAATAGTAAAATATAAATAACATACATATTATGTTAAACTCCGGTGTTTGGATAAAAAAAATATTGATAGAAAAGCTCGAAATCTGGATATAAATAATCTCTCTCCCCTTCCCTCCTTCCCTCTCTTCCTACCTCCCTCCCCCTCCTCTCGAAACATTATGAAATAACATAACGCCAAAAAGAAATTAAATTATCCGTGTTTAATAACTCATAATCATTTTTATTATTATTATTATTATTATTATTATTATTTTTGATGATGATAATGATAATAATAGTAGTGTAAGGTAGAAATGATGGATTTTGTTTTCTTCTCTCGTTTATTTTTCTTTCTGTTTTCAATTATTATTATTATTATTATTATTATTATTAATACATGAATTTATCACAAAATTAGGTGGTAGTTTAATTAAGTTTGGTTTTTATTATTATTATTATAATTAATTTATTTTTATTTTAAGTTATTACGATGTTTCTACTCTAATATATATATGATTGATTGATTGATTGATTGAATTTTGATTTTAAAATACTGCCGGTAAATTAAACGATTTGCAATAACGTAGTAATTGTGTTGTTGTTTTTTGTTTGTATCGCGAGTTTCACATTACCGTCATATTTATATTATTTTATTTTATTTTATTTAAAAAAAATCTAAATTAATTTAATTTAATTTAATTTAAATTTAATTTAAATTTTTTTTTTTTTTAAACAGAGATGTGTAATATATATATATATATATATATATATATATATATATATATATATATATATATATATATATTTTTTTTTTTTGATTTGTTTGCAAGGTTTGATTTTTTTTTTTTTTTTTTTTTTTTAATTAAATAATAATATATAGGTAGATAGAGCCTTAGATGAAAAACCGAACTGGTGTGCCATAAATAAATATTTAGTCAATGTGAGAATAAAGGTTACCCGAACGGCCATTTTGTTTTTTTTTTGTTTTTTTTTTTTTTTTTTTGTAAAATACGTGTGCCATTTAATTAATTAATTAATAATGAATGCTTGACCCGGTGGTTATAATGCTGATAATATATTGAAAAATTATATTAATTTATATTATATTATATTATATAATAATAATAATAATAATTTAGGTTTCTACAGGTATCGTGATGTATGATCCGTTCGCAGTTTTATTTTTTATTTTAAAGGTTTTATTAAAACGTTAATTATTATTATTATTATTATTATTATTATTTTTAAATCAAATGCGGCATAAGAGCGTGCATAAGAAAATAATAATAATTGAAATAATATCAAAATATATGATAGTATAATAATAATAATAATAATAATAATCGTTGAATAAATATTTAAATGCTCTAAACCTTAATTTTTATTAAATTTTACAGATCGTTGCTATTAAGTTATATTTACATAACTTGTAATAATAATAATAATAATAATACTTTTACATATACATATGTATGTATGTATTTTTATCATTTATTATCATTATTTATTTATTTATTTATTTTTTTTCAACGTGCGTACGCGATCGATTGATTGAAAATTTTAAAATTATATATATATATATATATATATATATATATATATATATATATATATATATATATATAATATATAATATATAATATATTAGTCTCGTTTATTTATTAGATGAATACAAAAAGGTGGGGGAAGGGGGAGGGGGCGGGGAAAAATTATTTAAAGGTTTATCGAAACCTTATCGAAATCACAAGTAATAATTTATTAATTAATAATTATTTTCATATTTATTTGTATAATTTTGTAAGTTTAATAGTTACATATTTAAATATGTATACCTGTATGTTTTTTTACCGTTTTTTTTTAAAAGCGATTTATTATTATTATTACTACTACTATTATTATTATTATTATTATTATTATTATTACTATTAAGAGTGGTAAGATTAATTTGTAACTTAATCGCGAAGGATTTTAAATTAAAAAATTTTTTTTAATTGAAAAGAGAAAAATCATGACATTTTATAATTTTTTTTTTTTTGATTTGAAAAGAAAATCACTTTTTTTTCCAAAGATTTTTTTTTTTTTTTGTTAATTTAGAATTTTGTGTGCGTGTGTGCGTGAGTGCGTGTGCGTGCGTGTGTGTTTACATGATATTAGTTTAATTTAATTTAATTTAATTTAATTATTTATTTATTTTTTTTTTTTTAATAAATGAAAGGGGCAAAAAAATTCTAAGTCA